>NC_047103.1:128359395-128659395 GCF_902500255.1 Thalassophryne amazonica | reverse complement strand
GTTTTATGGTCTTGATTTGCAGAGGCTACTGCCTCAATCCATCGGCTGAATCTGCATATCACTACCAAAACATATCTCATTCGTTTAACTCGATTTTCAGCTCCCATGTCTATGAAATCCATCATAAGATGTCTGAATGGCCTATCAGGGACCGGAATGTGGGCTAAAGGGGCTGTGAATGATTTCCGGACATTGTACTGTGCACATACCTCACACTCATTCAACAAACGGTCCACTGTTGCTGCCATATATGGTGACCACCAGACAGCTTTTAGTTCGTTCATAATTTGGACTCGCGAACAATGATCGGGTCCGTGGGCCCAAATGATTGCATGTCGTAATAAATTGGTGGGTAACACAAAATGTCCATGACTACTGCGCCACAGCTTGTCTGCTGGCCCCTGACTGCGTGTCTCAATAGCGCCTCGTTTAACCCACATTCGTTTTTCTTCTCCACTGGCCCTACTTTGAGCCACTATCAGTGCGGCAAGTGAAACCAGTGGGGCACAATCTTGGATGGTTAGCAGGGGAAACATATTTTCTCCTTGTGCTCCTTTGCGCGCTGCGTCATCTGCTAGGTTGTTACCTTGAGCTATGATGTTATTATTCTTTTGATGACCTGCACATTTAATGATGGCTACCTCAGACGGTAATTGGAGAGCTTGTAACAGTTGGGAAATCGCTTCTCCATGAGTGACAGGGGTGCCATCTGCTCTCAGGAATCCCCTTTGTTTCCAAATGTTTGCATGTACATGACATACGCCATAAGCGTAGGCTGAGTCTGTGTAGATATTAACACGTTGATCTTTAGCTATCTGGCAAGCCATAGTTAAGGCTTTGATTTCTGCCAGTTGGGCTGAACAAGGCTGATCAATTCCTTGGGACTCCAGTAATTCAAAGGTCTCGCCATCCGTGTTTAGTTTAACAATCCCCATACCCGCATGCAATCCCGCGGCATCCCAAAGCATGAGCCATCCACGAACAGGGTTAGATCTGCATCTATGGCGTGATTATACAAATGTTCTCTGGCTCTCAAAAATTTCTCTGTCTCTGCCACACAGTTATGTGGAGTACCATCTAACGGTGTGGTCAATTTGGTGGCAGGATTCACCGTGTGACAACGTTGTATTGTTATTTCTGGGGCGGACAACACAACTTCATATCCAGTGCGTCTAGCTTGTGTTAAGACAAAACGTTGACTGGTTAGCAGGGCATGTAACTGATGCGACGTGTACAACGTTACTGCATGTCCCATGATTATGGATGATGCTTTTTGAAATGCAAAGGCAGCTGCTGCTAGACCCTGATAGCATGGTGGCAATCCTGTTTCAATGTTGTCAAGCTTTGTACTATAATAGGCCAATGGTTGTTTTCCTTCATTTGTTTCCTGCATTAGTACAGCACAAGCATAACCAGCTTTTTCAGTAACATACAAATGGAAAGGTTTCCCATAATCTGGGTTACCTAACGTGGGAGCAGATTGCATGTCTGTTTTTAGGGCCTCAAAAGCTCCAGTTGCCTGATCTGTCCAGACGAGGAGAGCTGCATTGCTTGTTTGCCCCACTGCTCTAATCATGGCACGCAAAGGTGCAGTTTTTATAGCATAATCACAAATCCACGGCCGACTGTACCCTGCCATCCCAAGGAATGAAAGCATCTGTCCCACTGTTTGGGGTTTGGGAGCCTTGATTATAGCCTCCACTTGGCTTGGGGCTATACATCGCGTGGTCCCACACAACTGTCTTCCCAAGTATTCTACTTGTTGTTTGCAGAACTGCAATTTGTCCTTACTTACTTTATGACCTCCATCTGCCAATGCATGCAATACAATTAATGAATCTTTTTCACACTGTCCTTGAGTCTCTGATGCAATAAGGAGATCATCCATATATTGCACCAATGTACTGGGTATGTCAAGGTGTTGTAAATCTTCAGCCAGGACTTTGTTAAAGATGGCTGGGGACAGGTTCAGTCCCTGAGGTAGCCGTGTATACGTTAGCTGTTGTCCCAGAAATGTGAATGCAAACAAATGTTGTGAGTCTGGGTGCACAGGCACACTGAAATAGGCTGAACACAGATCTATTACTGTGTACCATTTTGCTCCAGCAGGGATGCTTGATAGTATAGTATGCGGATCAGGTACTATAGGTGCATCCATTTCTATTATTGCATTGATAGGACGCAGATCATGTACCAGCCGATACTCTTTGGTATTGTTTTTAGGGATAGGATAGATAGGAGTATTGCATGGGCTTGCAGTTTTTATTAAAACTCCAGCTGCCATTAGTCCCTTAATTACTGGTTTTATGCCTTCAATAGCCTGAGGTTTTAATGGATACTGCCTTTGGTGAGGCAGTTTTGCTCCCGGTTTTACTTTTATTTTTACTGGTAAGGCTGTTTTTACTAGTCCTACATCCGTTTTGCTTTTGGACCACACCACTGGTGGTATTTGCTCTAACAATTTCTCTTGTTGGGCCGATAATACCATCTGTCCCTCTGGTCTAGGATTGAGCTCCACTTTTTGAGCTACAGCCTCATCATTTACTTTTAAATTAATTCGTATAAACTGCTGGTCTTTTGACAGATGTACTTGTGGACTTTCCATGTTTTGCCATTCTTCAACTTCTGAGGCTGTCTTTACCATTGGACCTAGGTCATGGGATTCATACTTTTCTGAGACTAAAAGGGTCACATGAGGCGTGGCATTCGGCACTTGATACCATTGTTGTTCAGCTGAAGTTAGCTTGACAGAAGCTGCGGCCCCTTGGGGGCCTAAATAAATTTCTGTGGTGGTTATGTGAAACAGCCGTTGATTCATCAATGCATCCCAGCAGCATGCATAGTCAGTTTGTTCTTGTTTGGCATCGAACATCAGGGTGACATGTAAAGGTAAACTAGGTGTACATACTGCTTCATAGTGTTGTTCTGCCCAGGGCTTCCATTTTTCCCATTCCAGTTGAAGATTTGAATTTTCTGGTTGTAACTTCAGCCAGTATACCATGGGTTGCACAGGTCGGACCTTGTTTTCCATGTCCATAAGCACCATAATGTTGGCGAGTGCTTCGTCAGGAAAGTGTATTTGCAGTCCTTGATGGGTACACACTATCTGGGTTTGTAGCTTACATAAAATGTCTCTTCCCAGCAAATTCACAGGTGTATTTTGTGAGTATAACAGGGGTGCTTCAATTGTTTTTCCTGCAATCGTTACAGGAAGTGGGCGTGTAAAAGGTATTATTTGAGTTTTCCCAGAGAAGCCGATGGTCTTAATTACAGACCCAGAGAGGGGGAGATGAGCGCCCATTTTCCCTATGCAAGAGTATGTTGCCCCTGTATCCACCATGAACGGGAAATCTCTGTTTTGTATATTAACAGTGACGGTTGGCTCTTCCTTAGGTATCATCGAAATAGCCAATGCCACCGTTTCCCCCTCTGTCTTCTCTAGGCCTCCCTATTGCCAATAGGCAGAGGGTCCAACCCAAGGTCGGGCCGGACAATTTCTCATTCGATGTCCAGGTTGTCCACAGCTCCAACACTCATTAGAGGGTTGATCCCCTATTGGGGGTGTTGGTCCCATAGGCGGTCCTGCTTGACTGTTCCTGGGAGCTGAGTTTTGGAATCTGCTTCCAAATGAAGGTTGGCGAGATCCTCTTCGCCACCCTCCTCTTTGACCTTGAAAGTTCCGTGACTCTCCTCTCCACCCCTGACTGTAGGTGGGTCCATTTCCGGGTGTGCCAGTGCTATGGTAGTGATAGTGATGCTCCACTGGTGCTGAGACTTCTCCTGTAGGAGTGCTTCCTGCTGCTCCTTGGGGGCTCTGTGTGGCTGTTACCACAGGTGCCTGTATGGTGGCAGCAGTGTTTGCCGTAGGGCCTGTGCTTGCCGACTCAGAAGGAACAGGGGTCATCATTGGTGCCTGGGTCTTTGTTTTTTCTTTCTTGACTTTGGTTAGCTCTCCCAACTGCATCTGCACCAATTTTTTCGTCAGGGATTTTGCTGCATCTTCTTCTTTTTGTTTTTCTTTCTTGTAGATTTCAAGATGGTGACAATATGCTCAGAGTATAAAGCCCAATTCATTTTTGATAGTCCCACGACTCCATCTAGGGCTTTCTGAACCTCATCTGGTAGAGCCTTTTTTACAGTTATTTTAAACAGGATTTCTGTTGCTGGAGAATGGTTCCATGCATTTCCTGTTTCCTCCGCCCATCTCTTCTGGAATCGGTGCAGGAACTTCTTTGGGCACTCTTCAGGTGTCCACTCCTCATCATCCAATTTAGAGGGATCCAAGACCTCAGGGTACTTTCTTCTCAGTCCTTCCCACATGGAGTTTCTATAGCGATTAAAGGGGACTTCATCATGTTGATTAGTGCCCATCATTTGTGTTAGTCCAACCTTTCCTGCTAATTCTTCAGTGTCATGTTTTCCCATGACATGCATTAGCAAGGCTTTTATGTCACCTAAAGACAAGGTTACCCCTGCAGTGCCTTCTTCTAAGGCAGTTATCCATCTCCCAGCTCCTTGGGTGATGTCTGGCAGCCTGTTGGCCAGCCCCACCATGTCTGTCCAGCTCCATGGGGTATACACATGATGACCATTTCTAACTACCAATGGGCATATGAGGTCTTCGTCCTCCTCTTCTTCTGTGGGGGCTCCATACTGTCTTCCAGATCGAGTGCAACTGACTGGTTCCAGGCAGTCCATCCAGTCGGTTATATTCTGTTCTAAAGCCGCTATGTCTTTGGCTACACATTGTTGTCTTTGCCTGAGTCGGGCCTCTTTTGCAGTCTCAATGATGATCTCACCAGAAATTTTTCGGGTGGGTGGCTCTATAATGTGATTCCCTTGATTGGGCGTCGATTGTTGTAATATTCTTCTTTCCTCGGCGTCCCTATGTCTTTGTATTCTTTCCTTCGCTAGCCGAAGTTGCTCAGCTAGTTCTTCATTATCTCTTCTGGCCAGATCCAGTGTGTCACAGAAGCTCTTGTGCCACTCTTCGGAGCCTCTATAGCCTGTGAAGGTCCAGTCGGCTGACTTATGGTGGGAGGGGACGGTTTTCAGTGGACCTCGATGTGCAGGCGGAGCCTTCAGGTCTCTCTCTTTATCCTCGTCTGCCTCCGTGTCACTGTTATTTGTGGCCCCCCCTGCTGGTCGTGGTGAGCGACCACTTACTTTCGGACTTGGAGACCTTGTATGATCCATTTGACAGACTGAGGACCTGTCTCCTTGTGGCTCTCGAGCTTTTAGTGTCAGTGTGAATTTGCCCTCCACGTCCATGCCTTGGTCCTCTTCATGAGTTCCTAATACAAATTGTCCAGCTGTCTTCCCCATATCATGACGTTTATATGGGGGTGGCTCTGCTTCCCAGCTCGGTGCACTGGCTTTAGTCTCTTTGGATCTTTCCTCTGTCATTTTTTCTCTTTTCTGCTGTAGCCTCTGTGCTTCCTGCTTGAACAAGGCCAAAACTTCTCTTTCTTCAGTGCGTTTTTTGTTGTTTTTTACGTTCTTATGCTGATCTTTAATTTCTTTTTTCTGTATTTCTACCGCAACTGCTTCACACATCACCGGATCAAATGATCCCACCAAAGGCCATTGCCTGCCCCCATGTGACCTTTTGTGCCACTTTCTCATACATTGGTTGGCCTTAGTGCGTTTTCCTGGATATTTTCTTAGTACTAAGTCTAGCGGGGTACTTTCCCGACCTTGACCTTGAGAGTTACCCATGTAACCCTGACAAACGCTATGTGAGGTGTTTCTATGGTGTTCTGGTAGTCCCTCAGGGGCTGTCCTGATCCAGACCAATAACTTGCTGGCTGTAACACCTGTTTTGTATTTTAAACCCTTAAAAGGATTGAATTTCCAACTGTTATGCCCGTCTTCTTTTTCTTTAACTAAATACGAAAATTTACCTGTTTCCCACCGAACCTTCCTTGGGACCACAGTCAAAGTCAACCTAGGAAACAGTTCTTCACCTGGATCGGTTGGCAGTGTTATTAAATGATTTAATGGTATGCTAATTTCTTTATTAGGATCAGCACAAAGCAGCTCCAACCACGGGGTTAAACCCTGATGCCACAGACGTCTTATCAGCAGCTCCCAATTAATTAGAGGGAATTGTTCTTTCTTTTGCTTCAGATTGATTACCTTAGTAATCTGCCATAATTTCTGATTGATCTCTTGTTCGTCCTGCCAATGTTCTGCTCCTACACTGTCAAAATAGGTCCTTTCCAGCCAAAAATGTGTCCTGATTCCCTGGGTTTCGATGTCTCCGTCAGTCAAGTAATGTTCTGGGAGTATTATTTCATCATCACTTAAGTCTCCCATCAAAGACTGTCCCAAGCATTGATCAGTCTGTCAGCTTTTTCACTATAATCTAAGCTTTATCTCTTTTTGATTTATAACCAACTTTATTTATTTAATCCTCTTACAACCCTAACACCTCCTAATGTCTTTGCTCCCGACTTTCTATTTCCCTTCTAATTTTTTTTTTTAACTTTCTGCTTCTCGTCTTTTTCTGCTATGTTTGTTTATTAGTTTTCTCTCTTTGAAATAATATCTACCTTCTCTGTATTTATATAGCACTCTTCTCCTGTCTTTTTCTTCACTGTCTCTGTTTCACACTTTCCTCTCTGCCTGTCATGCACCTCCCAAGTCCTCCTGTTGGGTCTAAATACCTCCCCCTCGTACTCTTTCACATTAATCTTGTATGTCAGCCAGCTTGCAAGCCCTCACAGCTTTTTGCTTGCACCTCCCCGCTTACTCTCCACTCTCCCACACACAATTTTCAACAGCTTTATACACAAAAATTATTAAAAACAACTTTCTATATATCTCTATCTAGACTTCTGCCACTTTTCACTCCGCGGCTTTAAACAACCTTTTTATTCACTTAACACCAATGTGTTCTGTTTAAGCATGTATCTCTTCTTCACGTTAGACAGCTTCTCCGGCGCTGTCAGCAACTTCATATATTACTTTTTTACAAGCCCTCTTTGAGCGTACAATATTTCATTTACTTCTACGCCTTACCGCGCCTCGCGTGCGTATCCTGTGCTTAATATATTATTTTTCACCAGCTCCTTTCTGAGCATACAATATTTCATTTACTTCTACGCCTTACCGCGCCTCGCGTGCGTATCCTGTGCTTACTATATTATTTTCACAAGCTCCTTTCTGAGCATACAATATTTCATTTATTTCTACGCCTTACCGCGCCTCGCGTGCGTATCCTGTGCCTTTCTGCACTTCTACCTTTTTTTTTCACTTACTGAGCTCCTCGTGAGCTTAATGTGCCTTTGCACTGAAAATACTCTTTTTCTTGTCTTATAAAAAACTCATATTACTGTGTACTTAATTACTTATTCTTCTCCCACGCCCCACAAGCGTGTATCTGGTGCCTTACTGCACTATTTTCTGCTTCATTAATTCTCATGTATTCTGCACTAACTCTTCATTTATTTTTTTTTTATTTTTTTTATAGTTTTTCTCTTTTCTTAAAAAATGATGTCCTTTATTGAGCTCTTTTACTTACTGTCAGCGGTGCCACTTTGCACTTTCCTCTTTAAATCTCTTTATCATGTACGGTATTTCTACTGCGCCCCCTCAGGCGCTTATCTTGTGCTTTCTCTGCACGTATTCTCTTGTTAAACTCTTTTTTCTCACTTATTTCACTTCAGTCTCTGTTAAACTCTTTAAATAACCTTGTATTACCTTGTATCTATTTGTCAGTATACTCCCCTAAATTAACCCCTACAGCGCATGCTATCAGCCGGCACGTTAGTAACGAATTTCAACACCAATTATTCTCCAAGCATTCAGGTTAGTTCTTCACGCACTCTTTTTCCGCACCAGAGTTCATGAACATTCCTGACCTTTCACTCACACAGACATTCTTTTTCCCGGGAACACACACACCTTCTGAGCATTTTATCTACAAGGCCTGATAATTTTCAATCTTATCTTTTTTAGTCTCTTATCAATTTTCTTAGTCCAGGTTCTTTTGGGTAAGAGGCAATTAAAAATATCACCTGTCAACTTGGGCGGAAATCCCGACTCACTCCTCCAGATCGTGCAGAAGTTACAAAAGGTTTCTGCTTACCTTTTAGTCGTGATCACTGTTATTTACGGTCTGGAGGGATGAGCTGGTCTGCCCCAGGCTGCCGGAATGCCCCTGGACCCTCCTGAAGCTGGCTCGCCAAGTTCTGTCGCGGCTCGTCTTTAGTCTTCTCAGGATGTCGTCTTTTAGATAACACAAACTAATTGCAAGTGATATGCTAGAAAATGACACAACACTTTAGAATAATTCAGCCTTAAGCAAGATAAAATGCACAGAGTTTTTAAGTTTATTTAAGCCTTCGACACAGAGCTTAGACAAACTGAGTCCTCTAGAGAGACTGAATATGACAACCGCGCTCATCTATTTATTGGAGACCCGCGGGCATCGCTCCTCCTTCGACTTTTTTATTTATTTCATTCCCAAGACATGGTTTTCTATTGGAAGCGTCCTCTAGTGAACCCTAAGCAGGTGTTAGGCCATTATTTCAATGTGACAAACGCTCCCATTAAAACATGAAGGATTTACAACTGATTTTTTTAAAAGACCTTCAGCCACAGGTGCAGCTGGCCTGAGGCCCCCTCCGCACGTGGCCTCAGCCACACGTGCAGCTGGCCTGAGGCCCCTGCACGTGGCCTGCGGGAAAGCACCTAAAAGGCCTTGGAAAGCCCCTGACAGACTGAATGACTAATAGAGCCCTTTTTTTGGGTTGAACACCTGTTAGTTCAACCAGAGGACATACAGTTCGGATCAGGACACTTGATAGTTCATCACAGTTCAAATATGGACCTAAAAATTCTTCTACAGGCTGCAAAGAAAACCTGCACCCTCTCAGCCATTTCTGGAATAGTTTGGACATCACTGATGTAGGCCATGGTACACTGAGGCTGGGCTGTGTTGTTTTGCCATCTTAAGTGGTACTGATTAGGTCAAAACTGTCTCCTGGTTCATGGACTATGAGGGTGGACTAACTGTTTAAGTCTCTTCAAATACCCTGGCATAGGCTTTCCCAGGGAGGCAGAAGAGTGTGATTCCTCTTAACTGGAACACAACTTCAGGTCCCCTTTTATAAAGATGGGGACCACCACCCCAGTTTGTCAATACAGAGGTACTGTCCCTGACTTGCACTGTATAAGCATGACAGCCCAATAACATCCAGAGACTTGAGCATCTCAGGGTGAAACTCATACACCCCTGGAAACCTGCCACCAAGGAGCGAGGTGTGTGTGTGTGTGTGTTTTTATTATTTCCTCAGTGACTTCCGGTAGGGTGACGCACCAGATCCACCAGAGTCTTCCATCCCTGCCTCCTCAACAGAGGGCATGTCACTAGGGTTGAGATCTTTCCAGTGTTCTTCTCACTGCCTGATGATATCTTCAGTCCAGTTCAGCAGCTCTCCTCCCTTGTTGAACACAGATTGGCCTAAGAACTGGCTCCCTTTCCTGAGTTGCTTATGAGTTTGCCAGAACCACTTTGAAGCTCATTAAAACTCCTCCAACATGTGTTTTTTGCCTCAGCCACCACTCAGGGTGCAGTCCTTCTGGCCTGCTGGTAACTGACCTCTGTGCTAACCAGAAACAAAAGGCCTTTTTCTTCAGCCTGGCTGCTTCCCTTACTGCAGGTGTGCACCAGTGGGTTCTTGGGTTGTTACCAGTATAAGTGCTGACAACCTCCTGGTCCCAGCTCAAAGCAGCTCCCTCAGCAATGAAGGCCTTGAACATGGATCACCCCACTTCCACGTTCCAGGAATGTTTTCCAGGATCCATTTGCAAAAACTGACTCTCCTTTGCAACCCGAAGTCTCATTGAGACAGCCCCCCTTGTTCGCTGGGAGAAAACTTGAAAATAACAGCACTCTGCTTGGGAGTTGAGTATCCCCACACCTGTCCAGCACCTTTCACCTGGTTCTGATCTTCCTCTTGACAGTCTCTCATAGAGAATCCATGAGGGATTGACCCCACAGACAATTACGTAACACCCACAGCAGGCCAGTTACTAGTAGTTTTGGCTCTGGACAGTTGCCAAGTCCTGCTGAAAAAGGAAACTGGCATCTCCATAAGGCTCATCAGTGGATTGAAGCACGAAGTGCTCTAAGGTCTTCTGGTAGATGACTGAGTTGAGTTGGATGTGATAAAACAGAGTGGACCAACACCAGCAGATGATGGCACCAAATCATTACTATGGAAACTTCACACTTGACCTCAAGCACCTTGGAGTTTGTGTCTGTCCACTCCTTTTCCAGACTCTGGGACCTTGTTTTCTGAATGAAATGCTAAATTTACTTTCATCTGAAAAGAGGACTTCGGACTACTGAGCAGTGGTTCAGATGTTTTTCTTCTTAGCCCAGATAAGACATAAGTACCAGAAATGCAATGCATGTAGCCCATTTCCTGGCCACGTCTGCTCTGTGTGTTGACTCTTGATGTGCTGACTCCAGCCTCAGTCCATGCCTTCTGAAGCTCGCTCAAGTTCTGAAATCTGTTTTGCTTGACAATCTTCTCAAGGCTGCAGTGATCCCTGTTGCTTGTGCATATTTTTCTGCTCACACTTCTCCCTTCAACTTTGCATGACTGTTTCGATCCAGAACAATGACCTTCAAAATTCACTATAGAGCACGTGAACAGTGAAAGCATACTGTCACAGCAGTCTCAGACTATTTATTTAAGGCAACAATCATGACCTTCACAATATGAAAATGTTATAAAAAAAATTTTTTCTTGTTTTAAACATGGCAAAGATAAAATTCCTTCTTCTCAGGGTGATTTATCTGAGGAACTGTCTTGGTGCAAGCCGGCTCGCCAACTTCAGAAAGGGCCACATAGTGGTATTGTACGCCAAAGATCAGACTATGGTGCTCGTAGTGGATGACCAGCAGGAACAAGAAGCGTGGTATGTGGCTGTTAAGAACCTGATAGAAGAAGAGCATCAAGAGGAAGAGCTTGATGAAGAGGATGATGGGTACTCCACCCTGCCACCTGCTGCCGTTTTCAAAGAGGTTAAACATCTTTCTTACTCATACAGACAAGTTTTTAATCCTGTGGAAATGAGGCAGGATGGTATGGCCTACAGTCTATCACCAAATTTTGATACGTGGTTAGTAACTGTATTATGGTACACAAATTTTTCACAAATTTAAAATAAATGCTTCTGAAAAGGTAAATTCCTGTTAAAAAAAAACTTCTGGTAGCTGTTGCTGAACTCATAACTGTATTATAACACTTACTGTGTAAAATTGTAGCAAATACAAAAAAGTAGTGCAACTACAACAAATAGGAAAAAATACAAACAGCTTTTCCCAACCAACCTGTACAATCAAACAATCTTGAGGTGATGTTTCTGGAGTGTTAAGATGATGACTTTTGAAGGAAGCTGGGCTCCACTTTTCTCAAACATGGGGCACAAAATTAATCTGGATAGAGGTACACAAATAAATGCAGATCTGGTGTGAATTACATGATGCATTATAAATAAATGTGAATTTTGCAGGAAATATTCTATAGCTACAATTTTATGATACAACCCCAATTCCGATGAAGTTGGGACGTTGTGTAAAATGTAAATAAAAACAGAATACAATGATCTGCAAATCCTCTTCAACCTATATTCAATTGAATACACCACAAAGACAAGATATTTCATGTTCAAACTGATAAACTTTTTGTTTTTGTGCAAATATTTACTCATTTTGAAATGGATGCCTGCAACACATTTCAAAAAAGCTGGGACAGTGGTATGTTTACCACTGTGTTACATCACCTTTCCTTCTAACAACACTCAATAAGCGTTTGGGAACTGAGGACACCAATTGTTGATGCTTTGTAGGTGGAATTCTTTCCCATTCTTGCTTGATGTACAACTTCAGTTGTTCAACAGTCTGGGGTCTCCATTCGTTATCATATTTTGCACTTCTTAATGCGCCACACATTTTCGATGGCCAGACTAGTACTTGCACTCTTTTACTACGAAGCCACGCTGTTGTAACAACTACTGAAATAAGCAGGGACATCCCTGAAAAAGACATTGCTTGGATGGCAGCATGTGCTGCTCCAAAATCTGGATGTACCTTTCAGCATTGATGGTGTCATCACAGATGTGTAAGTTGCTCATGTCATGGGCACTAACACACCCCCATACCATCACAGATGCTGGCTTTTGAATTTTGCACTGGTAACAGTCTGGATGGTCTTTTTCTTCTTTTGTCCGGAGGACACAACGTCCATGATTTCCAAAAACAATGTGAAATGTGGACTCAGACCACAGCACACTTTTCCACTTTGCGTCTGTCCATTTCAAATGATCTTGGGCCCAGAAAAGGCGGCAGCATTTCTGGATGTTGTTGATGTATGGCTTTCGCTTTGCATGGTAGAGTTTTAACTTGCACTTGTAGATGTAGCGATGAACTGTTAACTGTCGCCTGAGGTCTCTGAATCTTCTGATTTATATTATGGACTGTAGATGATGGAATTCCTTGCAAATGAATGTTGAGAAACATCGTTCTTAAACTGCTGGACTTCTTCTTTTTTCACGCAGTTCAGTTGTTTGTGAATGGCTGAGCCTTTTGGGGATGCTCCTTTTACACCCAATCATGACACTCAAATGTTTCCAAACAAGTGTTCTTTGAGCATTCATCAACTTTTCCAGTCTTTTGTTGCCCCGTCCCAACTTTTTTGAAACGTGTTGCAGGCATCCATTTCAAAATGAGCAAATATTTGCACAAAAACAATAAAGTTTATTAGTTTGAACATTAAATATCTTGTCTCTGTGGTGTATTCAATATAGGTTGAAGTTTTGCAAATCATATTCTCTTTATTTACATTTTACCCAACAACCAAACTTCATTGGAACTGGGGTTGGAAATTCACTACTTTAATCTGCTTAACAGTAATAGATTTCATACAGCTTGTAAACAGATACAGTGGGCCAAACCTGATTTTTCCCAATTAAAGAAATTTAAGAAAAACCAGCAGTAAGAAAGTGATGCATGAAACATGTCACTACATCCACCACACGACTAAACCATCTTTACCCGACCTACGCATCTGCTCACCCTCCTTAAGGTTTGGTCCGTCACTGTGAAGGCCAGAGGTCTGGGCCGTACCCAGTGCCTGGCTGGGGAGAGTCGGCTCTGCCTCACAGCATCCTCACTTGTCTTGGTGAAAGTGGGTGTGGTCACTAGATTGCCTTCAGTCATGCTACCGCTGCTGAGTGTGCGGCGCTTTGGCCACTCGGATGGTTTGTTCTTCTTGGAGCTTGGCAGGAAAGCACCGACTGGTCCAGGAGAAATCTGGTTGGAGGCGAGAGACAAAGGCATGTGTGAGTTAAGGTTTAATAACTGCCGTTGTTGTTGTTCATCCCTTGGCGCTCTGACTGACCTGTTTACACTTGTCTGTCCTGTGAAGGGGACCCAGCACTGGGCCAGCACATTCATGAGGTGGTCTGGGAGACTGTGAGGGCGATGAGAGCACTTCCAAATTTCAACTGGTCACCAAATTCCAACCACATCAGTCAAAACCAGAGTCAGACTCTAAAACGCAGCAGACACAAACGCCACGAAAAGCGAGTGCATGCAACACCATGTGGATCTCCCCTGTCCTGCAGCCATTCTTGCCAATCTCAGACCACATCCAGCCCAACACAGCATCACCCAGAGTCCTGTGGGTCAGAGAAATCACAGGCAGCTTCTCTAAGCTCCGCCTCTAACTTCAGTTCCTGCAGATCCCTGCCAGGCTCCACGCCAGAGACCGGCAGCTACGTGGACATGAAGGCAAATCTGGTCACTGGGAGACCAGAGGACTCCAGCAGCAGCATGGTGGGCTGGGAGCCAGGCGGAGAGGAAGAGGAGCTAGGCTATGTGATGATGTCACCACAGGTTGGCCTCAGTTCTTCAGGGCTGTGTGATGAAGAATATGTGACCATGGCGAACCAGCATGCAGACTGTTGGCCAGACAACTCTCCTTCCTCATCCTCTCTGCAGATGTCACTCAACAGGTGAGATTAATTTATAGACAGAACATACAGGCAGCACATAAACACAACTTTAAAGCTGGGACACTGGACATCTGGACGTGTGCTCAAAACAAATTGGACTTCTTCTTTCACCTTCATGTCTTCTCACTCATCTGCAGGTCATAAGTGACGTTTGGATGAATGTGGAAAACTGAAGACTAAAACTAGAGCTGCAGGACGAACTGAATCACGATTCAACAATCATATAGTGCACAGAAAATTAATAAATCCTTTTCACATATTCCACTGTGGTCAGATTGTGCATGCAGTCCCCCCCAAGATGTTTAACTTTAGTTATCTGGTGAGGAATAATAAGTATTTTGACATAATTCACTCATGTGAAGGCAGAAGTGAGTGTTGGAGTATCTATATACATAAAGGGCTCATTCTGTCTGTCTGGGATAAACTCCCAAAATATAATATGTAGCACTAAAAACTATATATATTCTGAATCCTCATGACATGGGGAACAAACTGGTACCATTTTTTTTTTAAAAGTTGAACGTAACCAAAAACATTAATCCGTTAATCTATTCTCTTTATCTTCTTATGGAATTACTGGGCAACCAGGTCAGGCTGCCCCAGTTGCCCAGGTCTATAGATCTATTGACCTTTAATCGTGGAATTACTGGGCAACCAGGGCCATAAAAGATAAATAGACCCCCCGCCATCCTGAGGATGTCATCAAGAAAGCCTGAGTACAAAAAGTATAAAGCAATCAGAATTCTAATTCCACTCCCCCGATCCTGAAGATGTCATCAAGAAAGCCCGAGTAAAGTGGTCAGAATTTTAATTACATCCCCCTTAGACACAAAGAACTTTCAGTTTAATTCTTTATGGTTACTGGACTAATGCTTTAATCTATTCTCTTTGATTCATTATGGTTACTGGACTAATGCTTTAATCTATTCTCTTTGATTCATTAATACTTACATTTAAAGTTACCTATCTTTGTGTGTAATTTTGTTATAAATTTGATTGCAAAACAAAGTCTGCATGAAGGACTTCAAATGTGTTTGTCTTTTAACCAAGTATTTCCACTTAGTTTGGGGAGTCCACCTCTTATAGTTCTGCTGGACAAACTTTAGCCCATTAAATATTACATTTGTAAGACATCAGCCTTACAAAAACACGTTGGGCAATTGTTTTGATTAAAATGATTGGCATTTGGCCTATGTCTAAAACAGGTTAACCCGGGCAGCACCGGGTACCACAGCTAGTAAAATATAAAATCTGATTCTGTTGTTTGAACTGTTAACCTATATATGGGCATAGTGCTCATTTCTACAGCCAGTTATTTGTTAAACGTGTAAATAAAATAGTCATAGAACACTTGACAGAGCTCACTCATTCACTCAGCTTCAACCACTTACTCCAATTAAGGGTCAGTGGGTTTTTGGAGCCTGTCCCAGCAATCACATGGCATAAGGCAAGGTACACCCTGGACAGGACACCAGTCTGTCGCAGGGCCACATATAGACAAACATTCACACCACTGGATAAAAGTGATGTGCAAAAACACTTTTTTATTATTATTTTTTATTAAGTTTGTGTCTTACGTTTCCTGTTAAACATCTTCGAATGACTTCTGACATGTCTAATGGGGCTTTCACACAGGAAGTGTTAAAGGCGTTTGAAGCGTCGCAAATTGTTCTAAAAAGCATTATTTTCAATGAGACATGTCGCATCAAAAAATCAAGCTAAAAGTGACGCGTCGCAGGTAGCGTGCGTTGCCACTTGTCGTCAGGCTGCCAAAGTTCAACCCAATCCAACTTTCGCTGCTGTGTGCTATGATGTAGCTTCACGCTGTCCAATAGAAACGAGGCATCAGGCCAAAACTACAGTGGCAGAAACAACTGATCTGTACAAACACTGTTATATGCAGAAACGTGTCACAGAACTGCTCATTTATACAGTTTTCTTGCAAATGTTTTTTTTAACCTCAAAATTTTCTAATTACTGTAAAAAATGTTTAGAACACTTATTTAAAATGGTAAATAACGATTCTTTAGAAACCTTTCTTCATCTGTAAATTAAAACCATAACTTACCTGTTATTTCAGATTAGATTTCTTGTTTAGCATAAGGAACCTTGGACATTTATTTCCAGACAAATAAAATAACGTGGAAACGTGTACATTTTTAAGTCTGGTATGTTGTTCATATCTCATTTCAACCAGAAAAACAGACACTGTAAATAAATACAAATGTTTATTATAATTGCAACTGGAGATAAATTAATAATGATGCTGTGATTTTTAAAGTAGTTTTTTTTTTATGTGACATAAACCTCATGCTATCATTTTAATGGAGTCATTTCAAATTGTAATTACTTCAGAATATATGATTACCTTTAATGTTGTGATCAGGACACAGTCATTTCTAAAATGAATTTGCCTAGTGAATGTTTTAAATTTGCACAATAGGGGCGGGGCTTCTATCTGTGCAAATGTCTTTTGACTGAACTTTGATTGTGTGGATATTTTTAATGATCCATTTACTGTTAAAATATAAAATGAAAGCTTTTTTTTTTTAAAAAAAAATAAAGTGGTTGCTGTTTAAAGAGCCTTTACTTTATTTAGAAGTGTAGCAGCAGGGGTTAGTTTGCTGGATTCTTGGGACATTTAACCAGATGGTCTCTGCTGCAGCTTTGACCTCTGGAGTTATTGAAGACACTGGTGTCCCATTTTAAAGAACAGAGGTTTTCTTCTGGCTGGACTTCATGGTGTTCAGCTCGTCAGTGGAAGTTTTTGAAGTGTGTTTGAATTTAAGTTGCCTGCACAGCAAATGTTCCTGATTGAGTCAAATAAAAAATAAATATGAAGTAACACTAAACAGTTAAAAAAAAAAAAAATGGAATTGGATCTTTGGATCTAATGGAGTCCCATGAATTTTATACTGGATTTTATGCAAAAGGACAATTGTTTCAGGCCATAAATGTTTGCCCAGTCTTCACTGGGTGACTGTTTGGCTGAGGTAAGTTGGAATTTCTGACTGAATTCCTGTGGTGCACCCACTTTCCACATATCTGGTCAAAATGGCCCAACCCAATTTTGAAAGAAACTTGGAATGTGGGCTTGGACCCCATGGTGTGGGGATTTTTTTTTTTTTAAAGGTCATATTTACATAGTTGCTGGTGCATTAATTCAACAAAATAGAAAAGGGGCGAGTTGATAGAAGTTTGTCTACCAAAGGGTTGGTGGGTTTGATCTGGAGTTGCTACTGAGTGGTGAAGTATTATTGGGCAGGAGCCCAAAAATTGCTCGACCTTGGTAAAAAGTAGTATACTTAAAGTTCATTTTATTAAGTATACTTCAGTATAAGTATAGCAAGTATACTACAGACCGTATACTAGAAAGTACACCAAATACTTTTTCGGGCTAAATTGGAACATTTCAAGTTTATGAATGTACGAGGGCTGTCAATAAAGTTACGGTCCTTTTTATTTTTTTCAAAAACTATATGGATTTCATTCATATGTTTTTACGTCAGACATGCTTGAACCCTCGTGCGCATGCGTGAGTTTTTCCACGCCTGTCGGTGACGTCATTCGCCTGTGAGCACTCCTTGTGGGAGGAGTCGTCCAGCCCCTCGTCGGAATTCCTTTGTCTGAGAAGTTGCTGAGAGACTGGCGCGTTGTTTGATCAAAATTTTTTCTAAACCTGTGAGACACATCGAAGTGGACACGGTTCGAAAAATTAAGCTGGTTTTCAGTGAAAATTTTAACGGCTGATGAGAGATTTTGAGGTGATTCTGTCGCTTTAAGGACTTTTCACGGTGCGAGACGTCGTGCAGCGCTCTCAGGCAGCGTCATCAGCCTGTTCAAGCTGAAAACCTCCACATTTCAGGCTCTATTGATCCAGGACGTCGTGAGAGAACAGAGAAGTTTCAGAAGAAGTCGGTTTCAGCATTTTATCCGGATATTCCACTGTTAAAGGAGATTTTTTTAATGAAAGACGTGCGGACGGGTCCGCGCGTCGGGACGCAGCCGCCGCGACGCTCCGCCACAGGAAAAACACCTCTGTTGAAAGCCTTAAGGACAAGTTGGAACATGTCCTGCCTGTTAAACAATTTCTCATATACTCACTCCACTGAAAGCCATCAAAAGCCGCCTGGATTTTACAAATGGTTATCAACACAGAGGTGTTTTTCCTGTGCCGCCGCACCGGACCGTTACTTTATTGACAGCCCTCGTTCATTTTAAGTTTGCAAAAGTACACTCCTCTATATACTATCAATGTACTTGGTATAGCCTTCTTGTATGCTTAAAATATACCACACGTACACTTATCAATGTACGTGATATATCCCTCTCCTATGCTTAAAGTATACCACAAGTGCACTTATCGATATACTGCCATTGTACTAGTTGTATACTTTGAGTCCCTATTTTTAGTTTATTATCGTATACTGTTATAAACATTGGTTATTTTACTGTTTATACTTTAATTTTGCTTGGCATATTGCTTGTAGCTTACTATTTATATACTGAAAATATACTCCTTAAAGTATTAAAGTTTACTCATATGGTATGTACATAAGTGATGCATTAAAAAAAAAAAATCACAAGACAGAATGTTGAAAACAAGTTTTATATATTTTCAAACATTTCAAAAACAAAGACCTATGAAATCAAGTCCTTCCTTTGTGGAGAAAATTAAAGGAAAGTGCATGTAAAATGTAAACACAATGGTCTCTTCAAGAACAAGTCCTTATTTATAAAAATGTAAACATAGCGTCTTCAACTGAGAACTAAAGTCCTTCCTGGTCAAAGAAAAGTGCGAACCTTTGGAACCAAAAATAAATAACTACATAGAAGAAAAAAATCTGTACTTTTATGACTTCTTTTCAGTTACTTGAGTCAATGGCTTGACTTGGTATATCTTGCTCCAAGTGCATAAGTGTTAGTACTCTGTGGCAGAGAGATGTAAAAAGTATACTAAAGTATAAGTGTAAGTCTTAGTATTAATGTACTTAGACTTTTGTTTATACTTTTCAGTATAAGCCAAGTATACTTCACTATACTTAAGTATATAAAATATAGTTTATAAAAAGTCACCTTCAAGTATACTTCCTCAATTTCAGTAAGAAATAAGTATACTCATAGTACACTTGAATAAACTTCTTTTTGCTAAGGGTTGGTACATTGAACAACATAAGGAAGATAACTGGTGAATGTTAAGAGAACAGTTTGGGTTAAAGGGACATTTAGAGTCTCTGACTGTATGTTTTGTCCAAAGCTCGTGTCCTGCTCATGTCTAATGAAGGCCTCCTCTCTGACAGTACAAACTCTGACGGTCTCTCTCCTCCACGCCCACCACATCATCACACCAGTGAGGACAGTGACTCTGACTGTTTGGTCCCCACAGTGCTCCAGGTAGTAACCGAAGCCAACCAATCCCAAACAGCTGTCTGCTGCTCAAATGTGAAGGATGCAGCAAGGCTGGAGGAGAACACACTTCCTCCAGGGGGCACTGTTGGGTTTTGCCTGTTGACGCCAACTGTTACAAATAGAACTGGCAGGCCTCGATCAATACCAACTCATCCCGACTCTAAAACAAGGCCCCGTAGACCAGTTCAAGCTATGCCAGACCAGTCTGCTGTGAAAAGATCCTGTCCAGGATCTTTGTTTTGTCTGCCTTCTTGCGTAGAACCTGAATACCTGTAACTAATAACTTAAAAAATAAATGTGAATTTTCAGTCTCTGCTTGCACTCTTTGCTGTTTTTACCTGCACTGGCAGATCGCACACATTTTGATTACCTGCAGAGCCGAGGTTTCTGTTTCAGCAAACTAAGTCTCTCTGAGTTTGTTCTCGCCAACCACTAACAAAAAAAAGCTCAGTGCAACACAATCGCAGCTGCAATGATTAGCAGAGAAACAAAATCAATCTCATCACATACCCCAGCGCCTCCTAGAATTATTCCCAAATGTAATATTACAAGTGAAAACTGGTAGAATGAAATGAAATGGAAATGTTCAATTTATTTTCCTTTATATAGCACCAAATCACAACAGAGTTGCTTCAAGGTGCTTCACACAGGTAAGGTCTAACCTTACCAACCCCCAGAGCAACAGTGGTAAGGGAAAAACTCCCTCTGAGGAAGAAACCTCAAGCAGACCACACTCAAAGGGGTGACCCTCTGCTTGGGCCATGCTACAAACATAAATTACAGAAATAATTCACAGAACAATTCACGGACGACTATACAAGAATTGCTGTTGGTGCACAGGACAGGAGGGTCGCCAACACAAACACAACTCCCATCTCTGGATGGAGCTGCACCTTAACATTGCAGGAACTGAAAATTAAATGGGGAAAGTTCCAACTGGTAAGATGACGGCTTTAAAGACGCGTGGCTGTGCCTCACTTTAATCATAACGTCATTCAGTGGCAATATTTGGGTTAAAAACTGTCACCATGATCTGTGATAAGTCGGAGTGCAAAAGGACCAGAACTTAAAAATATAACAATATATATTATATAAAAACCCTTGTGTGTAATTGGCCCAACAGAATCAGTTGTCAGAAAACTACTCTGTCCTCCAGATTATGCAAAAGAAAAAAAAATGTACTAAAATATAATGCTCCTCTTTGCAGGATGTTACAGATGAAGTGAAATGGCTGTTAGAGAGATGAGGCTGAGACTAATTCAGGGCTTAATACTGAACATGGAGTGAGGCCGAAGGAGCCCTACAACTGAAGGGTGTCGCTATTTTGAATGGTCATGTGCCATCCACCATGAGAACTCCTAGAACTGGAGGGTGCTGCCATTTTTAATGGTCACATGATGTGATCTAAAATAGCGTGGGGGAAGAATTGATTCATTCTCTCTGTCACTTTGTTTGGGAGTGGTATTTGCTGTTGAATTCCATATTTAAGTGTTTAGATTTCTGTTGTTGGGCCCTTGGTGTGGTCTTCAGGTATTCAGAGGGTTTGGACAATATCACCTGGGAGTGATATAAAACCAAATTATCAGCAGCAGGACTGGCATCTTGTCTGTACCAACTCAAAGCTGGATGATGGAAAAATGATCCGACACAATGGTCAGATGTTCAATATCCTGACATTTATTCCTACCTCATAGACACACCAGGTACTTACTGATGAAAGTAATTTGTCTTATACGAGGTCTGTGATAAAAGTAACGGACCTTATTATTTTTTTCAAAAACCATATGGATTTGAATCACGTGTGATTACATCAGACATGCTTGAACCCTCGTGGGCATGCGAGAGTTTTTTCACGCCTGTCGGTTACGTCATTCGCCTGTGGGCAGTCTTTGAGTGAGGAGTCGCCCACCCTCTCATCGATTTTTTTTTTTTTTTCATTGTTTAGGAATGGCTCAGAGACTGCTGCTTTGTTTGATAAAATTTTTTTTTAAAAACTGTAAGGCACAACTGAGTGGACGCCATTCGATAAATTCAGCTGGTTTTTGGTAAAACTTTTAACAGCTGATGAGAGATTTTGGTCTGGTAGTGTCGCCGTAAGGACGGCCCACGGCGCCTGACGGCGATCTGCGCTTCGAGGTGGCAGCGTCTCGCCGTTTCAAGTTGAAAACTTCCACATTTCAGGCTCTGTTGACCCAGGAAGTCGTCAGAGAACAGAGAACTTTCAGAAGAAGTCGGCATGAGGAGTTTATTCGGACATTCCATTGTTAACGGACATTTTGTAATGAAAGAACGTGCGGGCAGAGTCGCATGTTGGGCCGGACCCGACCGCGGGGGGTCGTGACAGGAAAAACCTCCGTTGGAAACCTTAACGGGCAAGTTGGAATATGCCCAAGCTGTTAAACAATTTCTCAGTTACTCACTTGTTGAAAGCCATCAAAAGCTGTCTGAATTTTACAAATGGTTTTCAACACGGAGGTGTTTTTCCTGTCGCGGCGCATACAGATTGGCCAAGTCGTCATGGAAACGACTCGGCAAATTTGCGCGCACGTCTTTCATTACAAAATGTCCTTAAACAGTGGAATGTCCGCATAAAGTCCTCATGCCGGCCTCTTCTGAATCTTCTCTCTCTCACGACGTCCTGGGTGAATTAAGCCTTAAATTAGGATGTTTTCAGGTCGAAACAGGCCGACGACGGCGCCTGGAAGCGCTGCAGGACGTCCCGCTCCGTGGGAAGTCCTTACAGCGACAGAAACACCCCATAATCTCTCATCAGCCGTTAAACTTTTCACCGAAAACCAGCTTAATTTCTCGAATAGTGTCCACTTGGATATTCCTCACAGGTCCAGAAAAAATGTTGATAAAGCAACGCGCGTCATCCGCAGCGGCTATTCAGACAGAGATTCCAACGGGCAGGGTGGAGCACTCCTCACTCAAGGCCTGCCCACAGGCGAATGACGTCACCGACACGCGTGAAAAAACTCACGCATGCGCACAAGGGTTCAAGCTTGTCTGATGTAAAAACATATGAATCAAATCCATTTATTTTTTGAAAAAAATAAAAAGGACCTCTTTGTCATCACAGACCTCGTATTATTTACAGTGAGGCAAATCGGTATTTGATCCACTGTCAATTTTGCAAGTTTTCCGACCTACAAAGAATAGAGAGGTCTATAATTTTTATCGTAGGTACACTTCAACTGTGAGAGACAGAATCTAAAACAAAAAAGCAGAAAATCACATTGTATGATTTTTAAATAATTGCATGAAATGCATATTTGATAATATGTATATGTCACAGACATGAATGAGCGAAGCTCTACAGCATCTCCCCATGCCATTTAGGTCCTTCAGACTTTATTTTTTTCCCCTGAGCAAATGCTTCAGGGGAGCATTAGCATGGCTAAAACCTTTCAGCTTTTGGGGCACCTTGCCTTTTTAAGCATTTTTCTTTTTAAGCCTTTCAGCTTCTGGAGGGCTCCACCCCATCAGACCCCCTAATTACAGCCCTCTTAACCCCATTTTCAGCTAGCTGACAGTAAGGCTGTACAAATGACCAAATTATCGTATCTGAGTATTGTCATATGAATATGATATACGATATGACTGATTTCACACAACAGCAGCAACATTGAAAATGAAACATTCTTAAAAAACAGTCATAATACCACATTCATTTTGCACTCATCATAAGGTTAGGATACTGTGCCCTCCAAAAGTATTGGAACACTAGGTATTTCAGATATTTAAATTTGTTTATGCCATGTCAAATACGAGAAATACAGAAAATATAGAGAATAAAAATTTCTAAAATGATCTTACTCAAACTGAAAGCAAATCTCTAAAACTTGATAATACGTGTAAATAATTAGTTTTAATGCCAGTTTTCTTCAGACAAGTCAAGGGAGAGATACATGAACATTTCCAAGTCACTGAATATGTCTTAGACTTTATTTACATCAGTTATGCATAAATACATGGGTGATTCTTTAACTACGGTCACTATTGGCCTTGTAAATGTAATTTCCACCACACCATTGCCTTACAATATAAAGCGCCTTGGGCAACTGTTTGTTGTAATTTGGCGCTATATACATGTGCTCTGATGTCACTGTTTATCTCCATAGAAACTACCCAAACAATCTTTCATACAAACTGTTTAAAGGGACATTACAGCGTTGTGGTGGAAATTACGGCAATAGTGTGGGACAACTACATTTTGTTTAAAAAAAATCACAACAGTTGTATGACATTGAATACCCCAATTATGTTTTGATTATTTTACTGATATTTTATTCAGAGATATTTTAAAACATTAGAAAAAACGTTTCTTTACCATTCATTTTTATCATTGAAGATCAAAAGTCTGGGTGTGGGACAAGCACAAAACGGCAATATTTGCATATAATGATGCTGAAAAAAGGTGAAAAAGTCATCATAGACTACTAGAACAAATTTCTTAACACACTTTCATTGTAAAGATAACTATAAAAGTATGAAATTTCCCCTTTTTTCTGTTTTTCATACAATATGATCAAAGGACATAAGTGCCCGTAGTCTAAGAATCACCCACATAAGTTTCTTTCACCAAAACATCAAATCTAGGCTTTCATCTTAGATGTACTTTCTGTCAAATTGTAGCTGAACTATCGGGTCTTCTTTTTAAGAAAATCCTCCTCTACACCACTTCATCAGAAAGCTGGATTTTATATTTTTAATTAATTTATATCAAACTGTAGATATTTGCTTTCAGTTTGAGTTTAAGGAAGATAACTCTAGGTTTATTGATCTAAAGTTGCCACTGGTGTGTCACTCAGATAGCAGAATTAGGCAGTTATTTAAAAATAATTTTGCTCTCTGAAGGACTTAAGACTTAAAACCTGTTTCACAGCTTTTATACAGAACAGAGGAGTAAATTACCTGTATTTCTTTCAGCCTGAGCGTCTTCGCGTTATATCTCATGAATCAACAGCTGTCTGCTCGTTTGAAATCACTGGAGAAACACGTGTGTATATATAAAGCAACCCGAACTAAAAGAGAAATGCTGCTTTTAGCAACCTGGACCTCATTTGTGGCATAAAATGTCGTCATTTACTCACCAGTATAACTTTGGTGTCATTAGAAGTCCACGGTTCAAACGAGGTGTTCAGTTCAAATCTGATGCAAATTTTTCTTTTTCTACTAAGGTGGATTAGAACCTTTTGTGGTACACAGCACCAGCTACTGCACAGGAGGAACCTAGGAGTCAATATGTCACCGATTTCAAAATTAAGCTTTTTTTTTTTTTTTTTTTTTTTGCATGTGCTATGACATGTCAATCATCTGTGTCCAATCAGATTTCAGGGGAGTCCAGCGCAACCACTGATCTCAATATAATGCTGGATAGCTCACTGGCCCACACACTTTGTACAAACCGCTGAAGCAAACAGGCAGCCATCTTACCACTCTCATGTTCTGCAGACCTCACATAGATGGCTTATTAGAATGTTAACAATTTCAAGTAATAACTGAGCTAATTCTCTCATTTCCTTATTTTTGTTCTCCAGATAATGTAACCATCACCCCCCCCCCCCCCATCTATGTCTGCCACGATAAGCTATTTGATTTATTTCCTTTCTTTCTTTTAGTACTTTGACACTTTCTTCCCTTATATTTTCAGTTACTCGTACTGAAGCAAATACTCAATTCTAAAGTTTATACAAGCTTTGTGGAATATATATATTTGGTACCACATCATGAACAAAAGTCATGATGGATAATATAGCAATAGTGGATTTATTTAATAGTTGCACTGAAGGAATAAAACACTGCTCTTGACTAGCTACAGGAGAGTTGGTTTTCCCTGCAATGACAATATTTATTACGCACACCTCTATGAGCTTCAGCCTAATATTAGTAATAAAGCTCGTAGGTACCCTAAAGCTCCAAAACTACAGAGTAAATTCACCAGTGTAAAAAAAAAAAAGTTAAATTAACACTGCCAGTGTACATATGGTCATACTCTGGTCAGAGTGGGACCATATGTTCACTGTCAGTGTTAATTTAACACTGGTGATTTTACTGTGTATGCATAAGTAGACCTACCGGTAATAAATGTCTTAAAATAGTTCCTCCAACACAAAATTCAACATGTACACACAAGCCACTTATTATTTTCTATGCCTATTTGCTGGAATAAGGGATAGAACTCTAAAAGTTATTGTTCATTACTTTCCATTTCAATACTCACAGGTGAAATGTTCACCCACTGCCTTTGAACTGGAGATCTGCACAGTTTATAACTGCACATGAAGGTATTTTTTTTTAACAAAATCACAAAAATAAAGTTGTGTGTGCCTGGTTAAAGATCAATAGAAAACACCGTTCAGGAGCGGGACATGTGAATGGTAATATGGCTTCCAGTTTGTCTCAAAAATATTGTCCAATCACCTATCCAGTATTGTATACAAATCAGTGAGTGCAACCATAGATATAGTAAAGGGTTGATGCCTCGCTGTGCTGCGGGCCAATGGAGACCATCATATGGCGGCCATCTTGCCACAGGGCGCTAATCCACTGATAACAGGATAACAGTCAATGGAGCATGTCTTACTGAAATAACCATAACTTGCTCAATTTTCAACCGATTTTCAACCGGTTTGGTTCATTGTAAACATCAGAGATATAGTTATGATACTGCACACTTATAATGTACTGTCATATGAATATAATATTAGATAGGTTAAGTAATAGCTATATATATATACACACATCACAAGGTCAATAAATTTTCTTATTCAACTCAACTTAAAATTGTATTTATTACAATAATATATATATATATACACACAAGATATATACTATATACTACATATATATACACAGAAAAATAGCCCTTTTATGTTGCACAAATCTACATATATATTTTGTTTACCTCAGTTTACATGTTCAACCTCTTTTCTTCCAATAAAGCACTTAAAGAGGTTTTTTTTTTTTATACAGACAATGCCATTACAGCAATGACATTTATAATTCGTTCATTCATCAATTTTCTAGTGCTTATTCCCGCTAGGGGGGGCTGGGTACTGGAGCCTATCCCAGTAAGTATGGGCCTTAGGCAGAATACACCCTGGACCAGGGGTCTCCAATCTTTTTCACTCCAAGACCTATTTATATGCAACAAAAATGGCAGAGAGCTACTTATACTTCACAGAAATATGTGAAACTATGCACTGTAAGTGAAGAATACATGTGGCTAAGAGAATATTTCAACATAACTGATGCCACTTTATACTTCATTATATTGACCTAAATGTTTGGGGAACATGCTGAACAAACAGAAAATACATCAATTTTTTTTCCTTTTCATGTGTATGTAAAAATGTGGAAAGTCTTTGGCGAGCTAACAAAAAGGGACTGGCGAGCTATTGGTAGCTCCCGAGCTACTGGTAGCTCCCGAGCTACTGGTTGGAGATCCCTGCCCTGGACAATGGCCAGTTTGTCGCTGGGCTGACACAGAGACACAGACAGACAACCATTCACGCTCACATTCAGTCACTAGGGACAATTTAGTGAACAGTTTTCCTAACACATGCATGTCTTTGGGCGATGAGGAAGCTGGAGAGAATCTACAGGAACACGGGGAGTACATGCAGACTCCACCCAGAGAGGTTATATATAATACTGTGCTCCATTATTGTGTTCATGTTTGAGCTTAAATCTATTTGTCTATGGTGAAGACCTGCAAACAGGTGATGACTGCCCAGGATTAGAGCAGGGATTTCATGAGTACCTGCATAAGTGATGTGATATACACATCTCATTCATTTGGTTGGGCAGTTGGAGCTAATACCGTTTGAAAAGAACTGTTTTAGTCAGCTTCTGTCTCATGTTGCCACTCTGTAATTTCAGAGTAGTGATTTTTGCAATGTGATGTAGTCTTAGCTTAAAAAACACAGACACAATCAGTGACAGCAACATATGATGATGATTCTCAATTCCATACTGTGTGTCACTGATGTGCTCCCTGAGCAAAAACACATCATCTGAACCTATCCTCTTTCATACAGTGTAGACGACATCTAGCAGTTTTATGGGCTGTGATCGTCTGGAATCTGCTGATGCCTGGCAAATGACCCACTCTGCTTCCCTGATGACCCTCACTGTGCCTTGAGACGGAATCACCAAGCCCCCTCTGTTTCTTATAGTCAGTAGGTGGTAGCTCTTGTCCTCAATGGCAGGTGCGGCGTCTGTCACCAGGCTGGCACGGCAGACATCACAGGACAACTCATTAAAGTCCGTCGCACAACAAATCCTAAAAATATAGGTAGACTAATTAATCATTTAATAACTAGGACATCTACCTGAAATGTACGCAAGAGCGTTGTCCACAAGACCATCGAAGCGGGTGGGAAGGTAGCTGTGGTCATGTATCAGGGCAGGAATGTCAGCAAAGGGGGATAGAAGATTTTCTTCTTCTTCTGCAGAGGACATATCCACAGCTGAGAGGCTTGTAGATATGTCAGTGTGGTAGGATGGGGCCGCAGAGGACATTGCTACAGCTGGTACGGTCTCTGTGTCATCCTGTACTGTCACGTTCCCTTTGCTGCTTGGTTTAACAACCCCACACCGGGCCATCAGCTTTTGGAAAATGTACTTGAATTGGCTGGCAGTAGGGTTGTTATTCCAGCCACCTTAAAATAAAACAATAATATATTACACGTATATTTAATATTCAAACTGTATCATAGTGGTGACACATTTTTCAAACAGATTGGTTGACCAGACACA
The DNA here is from genome assembly GCF_902500255.1 of Thalassophryne amazonica. Classification (NCBI taxonomy): domain Eukaryota; kingdom Metazoa; phylum Chordata; class Actinopteri; order Batrachoidiformes; family Batrachoididae; genus Thalassophryne; species Thalassophryne amazonica. Next base: position 128,631,186 of record NC_047103.1, on the reverse strand, counting down.
TTTTTCAAAAATAAGTAAATAATACGAGCATTTGCTTCCAGTCATTTAGTGTTGTGACTAGCAAATATGAATTAGAAACTCTACCAGATGCTCTGATGGTATTAAAGAGAAGCTCCAAGTGGTCCTGGCTGAACCTGTAGGTCAGGATATATTGCTGCCTATCAAGCAGCACCAGAACCATCGACATCAATGTGTCAATATTGATGACAAAGCCGAGGATAGAGAGAAATCTTAAGCACACAAGAACGCAAAGGTTTAGAATCCTAAAAATGACTTATTGGGGGTGGGGGGCTGAGGGGAACACAGACAAATTTGTAGACAGTAAACACATAGCATGATATGAATAACACGTACCGCTTTATGAACTCAGAAGCATCTTATGAACTCGATGCAGAATAGAGCATCTCTTGAACCAGGCAAGACAGAACATCTTGCAGAATACAGCATTAGGGATGCACTGAAACTGGTAGAGTTGAGCTGTTGGTAATTGTTAATTTTTTCTGTAGATAATTTAATGATTTGTAACTTGACTATTTTTATAAATTTAAAATAAATAAATCCTTATTTTGTAAACCTTCTAATTTCAGCAAACTAAAATTTGTGTACTGGGTATAAGTGACTACTCAAATGTAGAGTCATTGTACTTATCCTTGTATGGGGGATAATGTTATCAGTGCATCACTAATACCATCAGTATTTTAAAAGACCTCTTTGTTCGATAAAGGGGGGTGCCATCATCCATCTTCAAAGTGAGCAAATACCCCCTGGCTTTTGACAAGAACTCTCTAGTGCTTGTCCAGTTTCTAGAACCAAGGGGAGCTTTGAACCCTTTGGCTCTGGGATTGCGGCTGTTGAAGATGTCAAACAGCGTATCCTTATCTGTGTAGCGTATGCTTATCTGTGACCCTATTAGCAGCATGTAATCCACTTTTCTTTTGGACTTTGTTCAGATGAACAATGTACCTCCAATTGATGCTTCCAGTGATGCTTCTAATTGGGCTGTATGCCTGCAGAATCAGAATCTTTATTACTGCAAATATACAGAACCATATTCTCCAGTAATAATACAAATCAACATTTATTAAAAACCAGTAATAAACACGTACCTGCAACATATTGCATGTCAGCTTCAGCATGTGGCAAGCATCCATCATGACAAAAACATTGTCATGTGTTACTGAATGTGGGAAATAGGTCTTCAAGGGCTCACAGGGGTTTGCCTTTAGATTGCACCCAAATTTGGTGCACATACTCACATTGGATGCATGACCATCCATTGTCAGGCACACCACCCTTATCTGACGGTGATGCAGCTCTTCTATGGCATGCTCTACCAACGCTTTTTGTGTTTCTGGTGTGAGGGACTTTGTCAAATAATATGCAATTGAAGCTTTCCAATAACCTTGAAGCCCAACCACCATAAACACAAGAGCCTCGGAGGCAATGTCCGTCTCATTTAATTGATCCCCCATGTCCACAAATCCATACATTGTTTGTGTCTGAGGATATTGGACGTGCTTTTTGATGGCCATGGCATCCAGCATCAGAGTCACACAGCCGTACTTGGCCTCATCTTCTTTACGTCGTCTTTCCAGCATGTCCCACATCATTTTATTGAGACCAGGTGTGGCATCAACGGAGCTCAACCACCTTTGTAAAAATAAAAGTACCCATTTAACCAACTAACCTAGATAATGATTAGAAAATATCTAGTACTACATATTCAGGTTAATGTATCCATGTAATTTATTTTAAAATTAGAAATCATGAAGCATACCTTTGCAATTAACTGGGATGTGGAAGGTGAATATGCAGAGTCTCTCTCAGATAATGATAGGCTTTTGGGCCATGGAGGTGGAGCGTAAGGACAAAATCTCTCTGGGCCTTAGTGTACTCCACACCCTGCCTCGAAAAGAGGTGAACTGGAAGATCTGAAATTCAATTAGCAAAAGTGATTTTGTAGGTTTAATTTTAGTGAGGAGGAACGCTACCGAAGAAGATAAAAGACAAAAAATACTCCATGAAATATTTTTTATTTCACCTGAGTAGCAATCAAGCTTGTCTTTTAGCTCTTCATTGATTAGATTTTTCTCCTTAAGTTCCTCCAGAAGAGACAGCATGTTTTTCTTAGCCCTCCTTTCTCTTGCCAAGGCATTTGACTTCTCCCGCTGCAGTTTCCTCACTCTTGCTGAGGCTTCTTGGAGTTTTGCACGTATAGCCTTGGGACAAGCAGGCAATGAGTATGTGTGGTCAGTGGCCTGTCGCTTACAGCACTTGTGCCTCTCTCCAATGGCTCCCTGTTGCCACAAAATATATAAATAATGGTAATATAAAACATATATGTTACTTTTTAATTCAAATTATACTCAGAACATCAGGCTGAGGTTCATCCTGAGACAAGTCGATTGGCAGGTTGTCTTCCACTCTGATAGAAGTGTTTGTGTTTCTTGTTGTTACCAGCTAAAGTAAATACAAGTAAAGACATTAGAAAATGTTGAAATATTGGTATGAGTTATATACATACATATATATACACACATACACACGCACACACACATCATTGTTGGTCAATGATATACATACCTTTTGAAGATGAGATGGAAATTTGAAAATAGATGGCACAACATTATCTCGAAGCCGGACAGTCTGCCCCGTTCTATCGAAGTCCTCACTCCTGAAGTGCTCACTGCACAGTAGTGTCCTGTCATTGGCAACAAAACCAGCCCTTCTTACCGCAACTTCCCACTGCCTCCTTCTCTCTCTGTTTTTGGGAAATCTTAAACACAGTCAAATAAATAAATAAATATTAAATTTTCCACCTTTCTTTCCATTAACATTAAGGATAGGGACAAAATTACACACCTAAATTATCATGGTGTGTGTATATGTGTGCGTGTGTGTGGTTTTACTCTGGGAATAGAACATCACACTACAAGAATAATAAAAACATCCAAAAAATACAGAATGAGTAAATAAATTATAGCAACATATTTTAAATAGCCTCGTGTCAACAAAAATCTAGCAATCCTATTATGTCACGTACTGTCATAAGTATATCTTACAGGTGAAAGGTGATCCCATGGGATCTCCTTTTGATGCAGCGCTCATTAGAGCCGTATGCTGCACAAAAATCAGGCATGTCATCGAGGTGTACTGCTATAGACACAAAGAGAGCAATTTACTGTATCATAATACAAGATGTTTTTAACAAACCAACCCACTTGCAAATCATGTGTGACTCATGTACCAATTGCTGGGTTAACTTTTACATATTAGCTTCCACTCAAAGGCTCTTCTTATTAGTCAACTAACCAAAACAGAACCAGGATTAAACCAGGTCTGAACTAGGACTCAGGACCAAACCAGACCTGAATCAGGACTAAACCATACCTGAACTAGGACTAAATATCACAGTGTCCTTTCCACAGGTCAGTTTAGTCATAGTTGGTGTTCTTACGCACTTTTGTTTTGCACAAATCGAAACTAGCTAACTCCACATGGCTAATTTGCATAAAGCAAAGCGTATACAGCTATGCGATTAAATAGATTTTTAGTAAAGAGAATCTGGGATTTTAACTTTTACAAATACCCTGAATTGTAGCCACGTTAACAGGGCTGTGAAATGAAAATTGTGAAATCCGAGGATAAATCCGAGGACTTATAAAACTCGCATGATGTCATAAAAAAAGAATGCTTCGCGATAAGCATTTTAAAAACTCAGTAAGGATCACGATTAAAGAGTGCAACACTAACACCCCACCCCCTCCCCAAGATGAAATTCGTGGAGTTTTCACAGCCCTGCGTTAATAACGCTTGTATTACAGTGGTCCCTCGTTTATCGCGGGAGTTACGTTCCAAAAATAGCCCGCAATAAGCGAAATCCACGAAGTAGTCAGCGTTATTTTTTACATTATAGACGTTTTAAGGCTGTAAAAACCCCTCTCTACACACTTTATACACTTTTCTCAAACAGGCATTAACATTTTCTCACTTTTCTCTCGTGTGTAAAAAAGTTCAAACCTTAGTAGAAAACTAAGACCAACCTGTTTTTAGGCCCAAACATTTGTTTGAGAAATAAAAATAGAACGTTTTCCTATAAATAACTGTGACAGGTTGGATACATAAATTATTAATAGTGAATCACCAGTATTTCACAGTTTCTCTGATTGCGCCTCTTTGTCCTGGCGCCGCTCCGCTGTCGCGCCTTTTTCCAGAGTCAAACCTCGGTGCAGGTGTCTTTTTCCGAGTCAAAAACACAGTTATGGGTAGTTGTTGGCGCTTTTTCTTCTGGGCGAGAAGATTCTTATAAACCGACACGCAGAACACAATGCGCATACTCTCCCTTCGCTGTGCCACGACCGGCCTGCTTGATGAGGATGCAGAACGTGCACTGTAAAAAAAAAAAAAAAAAAAAAAAAAAAAAAAAAAGCAAGCATGCAAAATTGGACTAAAAACATCCGCGAAACTGCGAGGCCGTGAAAGGTAAACTGCGTTATAGCGAGGGACCACTGTACACCAAACCATTTGTAAATTCGTCATGATTTTTGCTTGTTAAGCGTATTTTAGTGTGCACAGATCACTTACCTTAATATAGCTACCACGGAATGTGCCGCAACAAGTCCTGTGGCAAGATGGCCGCCAGTGAACAACGCCGGAGACTCCACCCCAAACCATCTACCCTTATATATATCTGTGAGTGCAACCCTGGCCTCCGCTTGAGCTCACCCATACCAGGAAGTGTTCAACATTTGACATTTCCTGTTTCACTGTGGACTCAAAATTTGGCACTTCCTGTTTCAGTGTGAACTTGCCACGAGATTCCATGAGATCTTGTCTGTCAATCCAGGAAGTGTTTGACATTTGATATTTCCTGTTTCACTGTGGACTCAAAATTTTGTTCCTTTTGTCATTAGACAGCTCTTTGGTCTTGGCCATGGTGGCTAGGTTGGAGTGTGATTGTGTGTGGACAGGTGTCTTTTATACAGGTAATGAATTCAAACAGGTGCAATTAATACAGGTAAAGGTTGCAGAATAAGTGGGCTTCTTAAAGAACTAACAGGTCTGTGAGAGCCAGAATTATTACTGGTTGGCAAGTGATCAAATACTTATTTCATGCAATAAAATGCAAATTAATTATTTAAAAATCATACAATGTGATTTTCAGATTTTTTTTTTTTTTTTTAGATTGTCTATATAGATAGAAGTGCACCTATGGTTAAAAAATTACAGGCCTCTATTCTTTGTAGTTGGGAAAACTTGCAAAAATACTTATTTTTGTCACTGTATTCACTCTTAATGCCAGCAAGAGGAGGGCACTCTAGTTTTTATTTATTGTCCTGCTGTGTTGGATTACAAAGTGAATAATAAAGTTTGCATAGACCGCACCACTATGGACAGACATGGATCTGATTTGAAAGAGTTTTTGATCAGAAGTCTGACCAGGATTTCACTGGTGTTAGATCCTCCTCAGACACCCAACAAAACACAAAAGCAAGCAGTTAGACGCTGGTGATGATTTAAATAGTTTTTATTTCAGGAGACAAGTGCTGACCCACATTCAGGTTTCAGATGGACTGTACAGAAAGGTGTATGTGTGTTTAACATGACACTCCAAAATTTGGTGTGTTTCAGTCAGACACACGGCAGTGCTTCCTGCGAGGAACATCCGAACATTTCATCCTGTTCTTCAAAAGTTAATTCACCCAACAATGTATGACCATAATTACAATCATTCCCATATCTGGAAAATGAACAGGTCTGCTGTCAGTTTGAAGTCAATCTGTGTTAATATGGAGAAAACATTTAGTTTTTAATCCGTTTTCAAACTGTGATATTCTTCCTCCTCCAAAAATGTAACTTTGACTCCTGTGAGCTTTGTTTCGTGTATAAACTGAGGCGGTGGTTGTGAGGTTTTGGTGTCGTGGGCGTGAAGCACTCTGGTGGAGTGTGACAGTGTGCATACATTCATAGTGCAGGTCAACAACGGTGAACTCTGAGTTCATTAGTATTTACAAAAAAAAAACTGGAGTGATAAAGGATTGATGCTTTTAATATAAAGACAGCACAGTCTCCTCCAAAAAAAAATGTTATCAGTTTGGAGTGATTACATGAAAAAAAAAAAAAACCTTAAATAAAAACGAGATTCTGGTGGGTATGTGTGAGGGGGCGGAGCCTGGAAAATATTATAAAGGCCATCCTCACACCTGGCAGCTTTTGGTGCCGTTTGAAGTTACGCACCAGCTGATTTCCTGAAGCGGTTCCCCCTTTGTCATGCTCGGCGCAGAGTCCTCCTGAGCTGGCAGGACAAACGCTGGTTGAACTCGTACACTCTGGGTAGATTTTTTTCACGCGAAGTGCTGGTTTGAGAGCCAAGCGCAAGTCAAACAAGCTAAGCCAAATCCGCCTGAGGCTCCTAAAAACATTTAACAAGTTCAAAACTGCCAGGAGTTTAAGCATCCTGAGCTGAGCAGAGCCCCACTGAGCCGTGTTCATACACCCCTCAGGAAAACAGTGTGCCAATTAAACTCGGCTGTGAGCAAGTGCTGCCTATAGACCGCTGCATCAATACCGCCATATTGGATTTGGCACAGTGCAATCTGGGACTGTTTGGTGACAAACAATGCATCCCAAGCAAGATGTTGGTCTACTTGAATGTGTTGTAGACGTTGTGATCCTTGGGTGTGATCTAGTACTTAAGTCATGAAATCACAAACAGCAGAACAGTTTAACATGCAGAAAGAGTTAATATTGGAGGCTGCAAACTTATAAGTGCTGCTACAGTGACTGATATGTGCTGTCAGATCATACATGTCGATGATTAGATTCAGCAGAGTTTTATGACTTAAGTACTAGATCAGACCCAACGATCACAACGTCTACAACATGTTGGAGACGTCCGACATCTTGCTTGGATGTTTTGTTTCTCCAAACGGTCCCAGAGTGCACTGCACCAAATCCAATATGGCGGTATCCGTGAAATGGCTTATTGACAGTGTTTGTCTGCTACTACGCCACACCCACTGCATTTTTGGGTGGAAATACAGAGACAAACCTTTTAATTCTTATGCTTTTTTTCTCTTTTAACATGGTGAGGTGAGTCGTTTTATTCATCAACCAATTTTTACAAAAGTTTAAGCTTGCACATGCTGAAACGTGCGAGACGGGGTGTTTTGAGCCTGGTGCCCTTCTTTCACTGCTTCTTGTTTTCAGTACTGCTGCCATCCTGACCAATCACCCGTTCATCAAAACCTTAGTAACACAAATGTTCATACTGATACAATAAATATGACACTGAAATTATTAACATGCATCAAAAATAAATACTACAGCACTGTGCAGAAGTTGTAAACATGTTTAAAGTCCTAAAAAACAAATTTTAAAACAATTAGCAGTAGCCTACGTGGTCATCAGGTGCTTTGGAAATGAGAAACTGAAAATCTCCTGAGAAGCTGCATGAAACTTCAAAACCACACCCCTTGAATCAAATTTGAAAATCTACACTTTAGTTCAACCAAACCTGCTCCTAATTTTCCATCATCAATTCAACATCCATGCAGCAGCTGTAAGAATCATATATGATATACTACATAGACAAAACAAAGTTGCATTTTGGCTTGATCTGATACATCAAAGTCCACCAGCTTTTAATGAGTTTGTTCTCATATTTGATGAGTTATAAGATGATAGTGTTGATTGTTATTGAGTTAATTATGTGAACAAACAGGAAGGGATGGACTCATTTATTTATCTATCTCTTCACTCACTGCATTTTGCAAACTACATGCCTCTGCTTTTCCAAAACTTAAGAATAATGATAAACTGAAATATATTAATAAATTAATACAAATAAGATGTATGACCTTTAAATAAAAAAAAAAATACAAGAATTGTTTTAGTTGTATCCTAAAATTTGTGAGAATATTTAAAGCTGCATGATGTAGTTTTTATCCTCTGCTGGCCGTAGGCCCAAAGGGGGATTACGTCGTGGCAATTTCCTTCTGTCTATCCCTCCCTCCTTCCCAAAAGGGGGGTATGAGCATTCTGAAATGATCTCCTTTTACACTTTAAGGAGGAATTTCGTGAAACATGGTACAAATCGTTATTATAGGTTGGTAGTACGCATATTATACAGTTTAAGTTGGGCCCATTTTACCAGCGTTATGACCCTCGATTAACAAACCTAGATAGACTCCGCCAGTTTCATGCTTGGGTACCTGCATTTTGACATTAACTCCTCTCACATTTTTAGTAGGAATTTCATGTAACTTGGTTCAAATCCTTGTTATAGCTTGTTATAGCTACACATATTGTAATATTGTAGAATGTTGACACATTTTGGCAGAGCTGAATGGCCCTTGATTAACAAACCTAGACACTGCTAGTTTCACGAGTTGGAGTCTGCATTCTGATATCAAAACCTCTCACATTTTTAGGAGGAATTTCAGGAAATGTGGTACTTGAGATTTGAAATTGCAACCAAACCAACAACTGCACATTGCACCTCCTTTATAAATGTGCGCTTAGTTCAAAGCTGAAGAGGAGGCTGACACACTGTGGACCACAGTGCTGACCAACATCATGGCTGGACCGTAGATATCACTGAAGTTAGGCTGTACTGACTTTTACATACGAAATTTCAGGTAGTTGTTCGAACAGATCATCTAAGAGGTCTGGCCTGTAGTGTTTCCCACATGTCAAATTTTTGTGTTATTTGTTATGTTAGCAGCGTTAGCAGGTGTCCTACCTTAGCTGATGTTAGCTCCACGCCAAACTAATCCTAACACTCCACAGTGAGGCAATATGCCAGTTTTTAATACCTGTCCGCAAGCAAGCCATCATAAAAACCACAGCAAAGTCCACAAAACGGAACAAAGGTTAGCCTGTTAGCTGTAGCTTGATCAGTAGGTCTGAGGTGGTGACATGTTCTGGCTTCATTTGTCCCACCCAGGTCATGCAGGGCCTTGCCTCCGCTCCACCTCTTTACCTAGAAATGGTTTGACCAGAATGTAGGCCAAGCTATTTATAGCCATTATGCGAAATAAACATAATTTAAAAATGGAGTCTAGTGACACTAGTGATTGGTGCACTTTTGATTGAGATATAATGCAAAATGTACACCAAATGGGTTTTTCAATATTAAATTCAAATGTATACAAGGACATAATATTGAAAAACCCATTTGGAGTACAATTTGCATTATATCTCAACCAAAAACTGCCTCAGTCAGTCAGGATTTACCTCCATCACCAAAATTGGATGAAGGTTCCAATTTTATGCCTGTTTGTCTAGCTTCCAGTTATCAGTTGGAAACCAAGTGCCAAAAGTAATGACAAATTGTGCATAGCAGAGATAACCAATGTTCTGTGCAAATTATCTGAAAAAGAATTCAAAAACTAAAAGTTGGAAAAAAAAAAAACCTGGCAACACCACAAAAAAACTGATTTAACTGCATGAACTAAATACATACTCCTGATATCTGATAACATCTAATTTAGCTTATGACAAGTCACTTCTTACAGGACTTTGACCTGGAAATTTTTTTCCAAAGTAAAAATTTGTGGAATTGGAAACTAGTGTTGGCGGAGGTTTGCACTCTATGAGCACGGTGCTCTAGTTTCTGTTTGAATTCAGATCTTCGGTAATTTCAACCTCGATGTTCAGCTGGCCCACCGATGAAGAGAAGAATCAAAAGCTGAACTGCAGTCAAACTTCAACGAGGGGTGATTGAAAAGTTTGTATGTAAATCCACACACACTTTTTCCAGCATCGCTGCAGGGCTTTAATACCTTTCTCATAGAAGGCCCTATCCTGGAGAACCCTACTCTATGTTTTCTGGGTCAGGCTCAAAACTTTTCAATCACCTATCGTAGGTTGCGTAAAACATTTGCACAGCACTGTGACTGTGTCACTTCACATGTGACATGAAATATCAACTGTTAACACAGAGTTCAACATGACAAGTGAAAGAAAACAACCAAAATCCTCCATGTGGAGTTTTCTTCTGAAAATGTGACCAAGATGAAAAAAGGAAAATGATGAGCAGTTCCAAAAAGCTGAGCAGACGTTCTGTGATGTGCTGCAGTAACACTGAAAAATGGCAACTTATATTCAGTCTGTCTGATCCCGTTCTACTCGCCGTCACTGAAGTGACTGACTTTTGGTTTGTGTTTGATTAGATTTGTGTGTCATGATCTACAAACTACTTTGAAATAATTAAATTAAAATAAAACAAATCTGGGTCAAAGTCACAGAAGGAAGTGGACACAGAGAACTAAAATAATTAAAAAAAATAAATGACCAGAGTGTTGCTGTAATGGACCCAGATCTGTCAGGAAAATCAGTCCCTCACAATTTAATTGAAAAAAGTAGTAACATCCAAATAAAGTCTCAGTCTCATGTGATTAGAAAATCTGATTTTTGTCTTTGTTTTTTCTTCCTGCAACAACAATAAAGTATTTTGTCTGGACTCCAAAATGAGCAGCGGGTGATGTATGCTGAAATCACACATAATCTGAAAAGTTTCCTGGGCTGGTCCTCCTAAGGCTTAGACAAGGGTGTGCACAACCAACACGTGCACGACCGTGAAGCTCCAACAAGGACCGTCCAAACAGAGCAAGTTCTCCTGAATCGTGTAAATCCCCTCAGCGAATGAACATCAGAGCTGATGTGAGACAGTGAAGGCAACACTTAAAACCTCCAGTGGGATTCTTTAAAAGAGACTACAACTGAGTGGTATGAAAGACAATGTAGAAAATATCCCACACTGCTATTGGTCAAACCCAGTTATTCCAACGGCATTGTGGGTCTTCAATCGTCACATCCCACAGGTGAAAGTGTGTATCACAAAGCAGGTGTGAAATACATGCAGGTCTATGTACTGTTACTTTCACATATGGGACTTTGGAAAAAGTTTGGCATTCTGATTCCTGGGTTAAAGGTCATATTGTGACTCTAAGGTCTGTGCTGGACCCATCAGAAAGAGTTCTGCTTTTCTCGACGACCAGACCAGCGGTCTGTTGTGGGGTGGCGCTCATTCAAGTCCAAAGGTGCTGGTCTCCTCCACGGCGGTCAGCATCTTCTCATACAGCATGGAGAAGGATGGATAAGGTGGCAGGTCCAGTCGGTTGAAACAGGTATGAGCTCTGGAGAGACAACAAATTTAACATAAGTTAAAGTGGGCGTATTGTGGGAAAAAAAAAAATCTGTATTTATCTTACGTCTATAGTGAAATTTGTTGGGGTCCCATTTTAAACATTTTCATTCTGTGAACGAGATATGTTCAAACATCTTCAAGCTGTATAACAATTCATTTTGTGGTGAACTGCGTGGAATACTGAAAGACAAGCGAGAGCTTTTATCTTTTTGGCACTCTGCCACTAGGAGGCGCTCTTATTTGTCAAATCAAACAACACAGACGTGAAGGGGCAGCATCAAACACAATACACGGTTCACTTATAGGGACAACATGGTGACACTTAACTCACTAAACCAACTGAACTACAAAAACACAATAAATCAATAACACTAGCATTAACAACACTGTTAAACTAACATGAACCACAATAACAACATTTAAAACCCCAAAACCCAGAACTCCCATAGTGCACTGCAGCACAACAATTTACATGTTTAGTGACCGGCCCAGCGATCACTCAAATTTAATTTTGCTGAGTATCATCATCATGACATTAAATTATTTTCACGATTATGCATTTCTTAATGCACTTCAGGTTATATGATCGGTTGATTTTACTGTTCATTCATAAGTAGGAGTGCAGAGTGCATTTATTTTTCTGCAGCAACCAATTACAGAGCCATGTCATACCTAGCAACAGGGCCAACCCCGCCTCCTCACTAAGATAGGAGTTTCTGTCAACTCCTTGCCCAGAGTTGCTCTCAGACTGGGAGTCCTTCCCAGGATATTTTAGGCTAAGTTAGGAGCTCTCTGAGAGGGCTTTGAGATGCACTGAGGATACGGCCCTGGTCTGAGCAGGTGTGTGGTTGAAGGCTTAGGTTTTTTGTTTTGTTTTGTTTTTTAATTCTCAAAGCCTTGGACTGCTTGTGTAACATTCTGTCTTTCTGAATTGCGAGCCCTTGGAAAAACAGCAGCAATACTGGACAGTACAGCATGTAGTACTCCCATCAGACAGTTACTTTGTTAGCTGGCTCGTGTCTGCAAAAGCTGACTTGCTGTTGTAGTCTGTATGTGTGAGAAACTGTTGTCTTATCTGTCTTACAGGACTTTCTGCAGGCACAGAGTTAGAATGTGATAATGTAACCAAACAAAGAAAAGAGATGATTAAAAAGGAGGCAGCATCAAATTGTTGACCATACCTGGGCAGCGATGTGATTTTCCCCCATTTCTCCACACAGAACCGACGTGGACCGTTGCTGCCTCGCAAAGAAGCAAAACCCTCGTAAGGAATACTGGAGGTCCCAGTCACAAACTGAACAGACGGAGAGGAAGCAAAGAAAAACAAGAACAGGCTGGAGATAAGAACGATAACACACGACTTCTCTCGAGTCTCACACAAAGTGCCGACCTGCAGCAGCCGCAGTCTCTGCTCATTGTTGAACCGCTCCACTGCTGCCCAGAACCACCGGATAACAATGTGGTTGTCATGGTAACCTGAACAGGAAACAGTGTCAGCAATGTTAACGTGCAAGAACAGTGACGGTGAAGAACCTGAGCCCAACCTGAAACAAGTAAAAGCTCCTCGGCAAACTGGGCCAAAACGACCCAACATAACAGTCGGACACCAGGCAGACCCCAAAATACACCACTGACGTCCAGTAACAGTTCAGAGGCCACATGAAACAAGTTCTTTCAGCTCCTCCCTTTTTGTTTGGATCTGCATGCTGATCTGGCACAAGTTGTACACCAGATGCCCTTCCTGATGTAACTCCACATTACATGGAGAATAAGCAGAGGTAGTCTTGAAATGATTTTCAGGCAAGCACACTAACCACTTGGTCTCCATGCTGCCTTGACCTTTGACAACTTTAAAATGGTCAAAAAAACAAACAAACCCTTTTTTCTTTTTTTTTAAGCTGTACACACCTTATCGCTACCTCAAGAGTCGCCCTCCCGAGTAGATCTGTGGACTGGTGGGATAGTCTTGATACTGGTATCAAATTATTCTCAGCATAACCAGCAGTTCTCTCTGGTATTTTGTATTTGTGGTAGGTAGCAGCTAGGTGACATGTGAGCGTGTCCTTGGTCTTTCTGAGTTGTTGAGGTCTTCAACACTGAAGCACCTGCATGCTGGATCATGTATAAATAAATGGGGCTAATTTCAGCCCAAAATCTGATCTCTAGTTCCAGTGGTTACTGATATCACTTCATTTTCAATTTATTTAGTTTATATAGCGCCAAATCACAACAAAGCTGCCTCAAGGTGCTTCACACAAGTAAGGTCTAACCTTACTACTAAATACTCAGTGGTGGGCATAGTTCCGCTAATCGCTAATTAGCGAAGCTAACTTTTTGTTAGTTGATTAGCTTTTCAGCTAACTTTGAAAAATATCAGCGGCTGAATTAACCTCGCTAAATTTAGTTAAGATAACTTTTAGACTGCTAACATATTTTTGCAGGCATACTGAATAAAGCTTAACAGTTATAAACATTTATAAAGCGTGAAATCATACATTTTAGTGCCTGCCTGTTACATAAGATCTAACTACACCAGAACCGTAGTGGTGTCTGAATCCATTGCAAGCAGAAGATCATTCACCACTTTAGTGAGAGCCGTCTCTGTGGAATGATATTTTCTAAATGCAGACTGCAGTGGCTCAAAGAGATTATTCTCAGTAAGGTGGTCTACGAGCTGCTGTGAAACCACTTTTTCCAGAATTTTAGAGCAAAATGATAGATTTGATATCGGCCAATAATTTTTCAATATACTATGGTCAATATTAGATATCTGATATCTGAGATTTGACACCAAAATTCTTCCTGAGATATAGCATAAATATCTAAAATGTCTTTTTTTCAGTTTTAATATGTGTCCTGCTGGCTGATGGGTTGTTGAACTGAGTTAGTATGTGGCTCATAAAATCAGTGAGACTAGCGAAGTGTTTGAAAACCAGTATGGCACAGACTCGTGTGGAAGCTGCCTCTTACATAACAAAAGTCTTGCTGAATAAATGTGCAGTTAGAGGTGCAGTGGTTTGTAAATACATACTCTGTGAAGTGAGAGTATAGCATGAACACAGCCACAGATACTGGACATCTGACATGGAACTAACTTAAAATCGCTATTTCCAACTTAAGTGAGTGCATGAATTTCTTTATTCTTATGCAGAACTTCCTCCAGGTAATGAAGATCCTGACCAAAACCATCAGCAACCCTGCAGAGATCTCAACCAAAAACAAGTTTCGTATCTGTTATTCAAATTTCAGAAAGACTCCAAAAGATCTTTATACAAGTTGAAGGTCAAATTTTAACATCCCCATAATGGTCATTCCTGGGTTCATCCATTCATCCATTGTTTTTTTCTGATTCTGTACCTCCTCTGTACTCTGTGTTGTTCCTCCAGTCTGATAAGTCAATCTCAGCGGTGCCAGCGATCACCAGCTCCAGCTCTCGGGCATCAAACACTGACACCAGTCTGGCATCCACCACCTGGGAAACAGCACATTGTCTGGGTGTTTCTGGGTTTTTTGCCTTTTATTACACAAACTCAAACACTGTCACGCACAAACATGTCAACAGCAGGTTGACACAATTTAGCACAACGTCACAGAGCACCTTATACGCATAACGTGTAAGTACAGTGAAATTTTCAAAAGGTCAACAGACACAGAAACACAGCAGCACCTCATAGAAGCCTCGGACCAGACTTTCAGTCTGCTGTACCACTCCTCTCTCTATCCTCCACTTCACCATCCGTTCAATGTATTCCTTCTTGTTCTTCTCTGAGACAGGGATGTTGGTGCCCCCTGGCTTCAGCTCCCTCTCTGTTATCTGTTAACAACCAAAACAAAATGGATCTTTGCATCTTGTTTTATGTTGCATCAGTTTTATGTTCCTCCTCTGCATGTAAAGCAGAGAGAAAAACCATTTTGTAGTTCAGGTTTTCACTCCTGTTATAATCAGAAATGTCCTCAAGCTAAACAAACTCAGTCAGGGTTTGTGGGGAAAAAAACCCTGTGAATTTTTTTTTTCTGTGAAATTTAGCACATTTACCAATGTGTGGGTATAACACATAGAAAACTCACTCATAAGCATATTAAAAATACCCAAACTCTAAGATCACTCAGTTTCAGCGTCACTAATCTTCCTGTAACCAAAAAGCTGGGACAGTAGTATGTTTACCACTGTGTTACATCCCAGCTTTTTTGAAACGTGCTGCAGACATCCATTTCAAAATGAGCAAATATTTGCACAAAAACAATAAAGTTTATCAGTTTGAACATTAAATATCTTGTCTTTGTGGTGTATTGAATTGAATATAGGTTGAAGAGGATTTGCAAATCATTGTATTCTGTTTTTATTTACATTTCACACAACGTCCCAACTTCATTGGAATTGGGGTTGTACAATGATATTATGTACTTACATTAAGTTTACTAAATAAAATCACGCTCGCGCGCACACACACACACATGCACTTTTAATATATAGATGATTTACTGCCCCCTGCTGGAATGGCGTGTGAGTCCAGAATGTAAACATCAGTGTCCATCGTTCACTACTGTTAGCTAATATCGCTAATCTTTCCAAAAATATTAGTCCTATCAACTTTTTGTTTTCACAGTGTTCATCCTTGACCCAAAATATATAAGCATGCCAAATGGCAAATGTCTGCTCTCCCCAGTTTCTCCATGATCGAAGCCACACACATGCACACACGCATACACAGGCCACTTGGCTATTATAATACAGATTTTACATTGCATCTTAATCAAACATGCCCCAATCACTCTCATATTTGAAAGTGAAGTGTGAAGTGCAGACTGGCACCCACTATCGTCTGACAAAGTTTGATACGGATCTGATCTGGATTGTGGGTTTTGTGGACATTTGAATTTAATGTTGAAAAACCCATTTGGTGTACATTTTGCATTATATCTTAATCAAACGTGCCTCAATCACTCTCATTTGTGGCCATGAGGTGCAAACTGGCACTCTCAATGAACAGACTAAGTTTGATCTGCATGTGATCCATATTGCGGATTTAGCGGATATTTGATTTTAACACTGAAAAGCCCTTTTGAGCTATATTTTGTATTATATTTTAGGTTATGAAAAGCCACTTCTAACAGGACTTTTATCTTGAAAATTTTTTCCAAAGTAAAAATTTGTGGAACATTGCAATGATGTCAGCTGACCTCTGCTAAAATAAAATAAATAATACTCATAATAATAACCAACATCATCATACAATTAGTGCAGTGTCAAGTCACTTCCAAAAAATATACTCCATAAAAGGCAGTGTTAGGGAATGTCTTAATCACACCGCTGTGGATGTGATGGAATGACTGACATCCAACTTAATTAATATTTGGTGTTATATAAAAAAAATCATAACTCTGGCCTGGTTGTTCTTTTCAGCTTGTATTTTTCTATGAAATTATCACATTTACTAATGAGTGGGTGCACTGCATAGAAAAGTCACATGAGTATTTAAAACAAACAAAAAAAACTGAGCATCCCTCAGCATCAGCATCACTAAACCTCCCTGCACCCAATTCTTCATGGGTGCATACAATGCTGTATATTTGGTTATAAGCAAAATGTAATGTGCACATTTATTGTCAGAATCTCCTTGGTCATCACTGGCATAAAGACAGTGCTGCATATGCATCCAAATTCTCAAAATTCTAACCTGGCGGGGGTTTTGTTGGCCTGGCAGCCCAACAGGCCTATAATACTCTCCGAGAAACACTGCGTGTCCTCACAAAGGTAGAAATATGCACCTACACACAAACACATGCTTGCATGCTGACCTGTCCAAAGACTTCTTCATTGACGGTGAAGGTAAGATCCAGCATGTCTTCGATGTCATTGTCCTTCATCCACTGAAGGGACTGATGAAACTCTTCATCCAGATACTCCAGGTCACTCAGGTCACACGGTCTACAATCCAACGTGAATAAAGGAAAAGGTGACGGCCTGGACTGCAACATCTACAGGAGTATAAAGTCCTGGTCACACGACACTACCGGAGGACACCGAACTTAAAATGAAACAAGAAATCTGGACTTACGCTGACTTTCGGAGACATCGTTTAACCGTCGTCCAGCTTCAGAAATCTCAAACTGTTGAAAAATGTGAACGAATCCCAACGACGACCTCAATTTGTCCGTATTCCATTATGCTTTCTGTGTTGACGATTCCTTATTATTTGCGCAGTTCCCGTACCTTCAGCGTTCCGTTTGATTGTCATCCAACTTCATCCAACCTCCCACATCTGACGTCTTGCATGAACGTTGCCAATATCTTAAGGGATCAATAACTAAAACTCAGATGAGCTGAACGTGACTTGTCCATGTGTGGGAATGTACGCGTGCACGCACGTTGTTGTTGTGAAGACAAACATGTTGTCAATACAACCAGATCCTGCATCTGCAGGTGCTGCGGACATGAGCACAGGCTGGTTACAGACGTGAGCACAGACTGGCTGCACTTGGTTTCATACCCACTGTCAAGTCACGTCATCATGATTTTGATTTTGTTAATTGGTAAATGGACTCCATTTATATAGCGCTTTTCCATCTGCATCAGACGCTCAAAGAGCTTTACACATCAATGCCTCACATTCACCCCGATGTGAGGCTGCTGCCATGCAAGGCACCCACTACACACCTGGAGCATCTAGGAGATTAAGGACCTTGCCCAAGTGCCCTTAGTGATTTTCCGGTCAGGCTGGGATTTGAACCGAGGATCCTCTGGTCTGAAGCCCAACGCTTTAACCACTAGATCATCACCTCCCCTGAGGTGATGGTCAAGGTCGCTGTTCGCTTTGTTTTTCTTTTGTTAGTTTTGGTTTTGTTTCGTTCCTTTAAGTGCTCTAGACTTGCAGGCTTTTCGGTGATGGGAGAAGTGCAGGCTCATTGGTCCACTTTTTCTTGAGGATTGACGATTTCCTTCGTTCAATGATGTGACCGGGCCCTTACACTACTGTCTGTGCCGGGAAAGGTATTCAGCCCCAGGTCCTTACCGATTTTATGCCCAAGAAGACAATCATTGACCGCAAACTCACTCTGCGAGTTCTCAGTGAACGTAATGTGAATATCGGGAGTGCTTCTTTACAGCCTATGTTGATTTTCTCTAAAGTGTGTGATTCAGTTGATTGTGCTGTTGTGTGGGCTTTCCTAAAAATTGATGGGAGTATGCTAACTGCACTTAACGCTAACACGAACATCCACCAGGGTTAGCATTTCTTAGTAGTGCAAAACAACAGTCCAAAGCTCTAATGACTTCTGAAACTAGGGCACAGAGCAATTTTTGGCTGTTGCCTCCTGTGACAGTTTTGTCATAAAGTGGCACAAAGAATCTTAAACGTAATCTCAAACGTACATGCGCAGGAGGCCTTTATAGAAGGGTCTAGTGAAGAAGGCGTCCAACAGGTACTGATGGATTAGAGCTAAGCCCAGAATTCGTCCGCTGAACCGAAACCTGATATGGACACAAATGCATGCACAGAATCAGAATCTTTAAAGACGTTTCCAAAGTATCTTCGTATACCTTAGCTTAGCTTAGCGTGTGTGCTCACCATTCATGGTGATTGTCTACAAAGGCAGACATGGGGCTAATCTGAACGGTGTAGGTGTCGTTGGCAGAGTATTCAAAGAGGCCATAATAAGGATTGAAAAGCTCCCTGGACACCAAGAAGAAAAACTCTCTGGAAGGCCCGCTGTAGTCCAACCTGCACAACAGATTTATCATTTCAAAAGATTTCCTTAAAAAACATACTTAAAAACATACTAAAAAAAAGGTCATGTCTCCTCTCCTTGTTCTTGCTCACCCTTCCTCGCCGACAAAGCTGACGTAGAGTTTGCTGCGCTGCAGGTCTTTACGGGAATAGCACATTATCTGGTTGAAGGCATCTTCCAGAAGATGGTCACGACGGATGATTAACCTGAGGAAAACAGAAGCGCAACGACTTTCATTAGTGTATGTAAATACGTGTAAAAGAACAAAGTGCAAGATCTTCTTGTGCAGACACTTTACACAAACATGGAGCACTTGCTTTAGCTTCCCTGGTCCTTGGCCGTAGCCTTTTGTTTCCAGCTTTCTGTAGAAGTTGCGCAATTTGGCCTCAAAGTCTCTTTTGTAGGGTGCTGGGGCTCTGGCATTAGCTCTCTGAGTTCCTGCAGGCATACAACAAGGAGAGTGGAGACATTTAAAGGCAAACGGCCAAAAGTTAAAGCCATGAATTAGCAATGTGTGGTGGCCTGTGTTTTGAACTCTTTAATTGCTTATTGATTCACGGCATTTCTCAGAACAGTTTTTGACAGTTTTTGGGAATCATCTGTGGATCACTCATGTTGGGTAAATAGATGAATCAAACTTTCAAAATTTTTCTGCAGTACATGTGTGCCAATATGACATCTGTCCATCGGTCTCTAACCAGGCGAGTTCTGCGGTGAGGAGACAGGCGAGCTCCGAGGTGACTGGCAGTAGCTGGGGTGAAGTAAGGCATGAGGAGGCACGTAGGACATGACTTCATCTTCAAAAAGACTGCAGAGGAGACAGAGAGAGAGAGAAATAAACAATTAATTCAGTTAATGTTGTTGGACTAAAGCAAGCAAAAAGGATACAAAGAAATGGAATATAAGAATTAGACGAGATGGATAAAAGAATTACAAAACACCTATGAAGGAAGGGTGTCAAAGTTCAAGAGAATAACCAGGTGTATAACAGGTATGTATGCATACAAGATTCTGCTGCAGGGCGCATCACTCACACTCAAATAACTGAATACCTCTGCAGCACTTAGGAGTAATAATCACAGGCATGTTCGACAGACACAGACACACACACACACACACACACACACGGTCAGTTTTATAAATTAGATCACGACCTGCTCTGCTATGCACAGCCACAGTAATTAAGCAGTCGACACCAAACTTGCTATGGTGTCTGGGGGCCTAAGTTTGAAAGTGTATGTGTGCAAACACACACACACAACACACACACACACACACACACACCACACACACACACACACACACACACACACACACACACACACACACACACACACACACACAAACACAAACACGGTCAGTCTTCAGATCATGACCCACTCACTGGAGCCCTCATTTTCACAGTTCACGTGGTACTCAGGTCAGGTAGCAAACATTACACTTTATTTACTACGTAGTAGCGGCTGGCTAGAGTGCACTTTAATTACAGTCTGAAGACACCAGTGCGCACCGTGTGCCAGTTAAAGTGTGTGTTTTTTCAATTAAAATGTACCTGTTGTGTATGGCATGCCAGAGCACTGCCGTGATATGACGTGCTGTCACCTTTTATCATCATTCACTTGAATCTCATGAATGTCACAAATTTCTCTATGAAAATTAATGATGACAACATACACACAATACAATGCAACTTACGACACCTTAACTAAGTGACATGAAATATACAGTGACATGGCTAAAATTCTTCTCTATTAGCCGTGCGTAGAACAGGTAACTCAGGTAGTTAAATCATAAAGCCATCTGAGGTTAAATGATGTGCATTATCACCAATTCTGTTCACACATCCAAATCCTCCACTCCTGTGACACAGTTAGCGTGACAGGATTGCATTACACAACAGCCTCTACTACAACTACTCTAATTACTCGGGGTTCACATGTTTCATTGTAACACACAGTATATTGATTCTTTGGTCAATTATATCATATTTGCTAATATCCTCCTGACTCCCTTCTTGGTAGTCAGGAGGATTTATGAAGTCCATCACAAGTGAGAAATTCAGGGCCCTGCGATCAATATGAGTCTATATCATAAAGCCCATGAACTGCCTGATATTAGGTCACTACCACAGTTACTCATTGTTTTGGAAAGAGGTGGGCATGAAGAGAAATGCTGACACTGTTTTTTAAGGGAATTTCAAAATAAAGCTATGATGAAATAGATGTTTTCAAAATGCATCAATTATATTGGATAATTTTTTAATCAATACATCGAGCCACATCAGTGTTTTGTTACACCCATACAAATTATAATAAAGTTAAAAGGACATAATACAGAAGAGAGCCCAAAACAAACTTTTATTTTTTTATTTACAACAAGACGTTCCCAGAAAGAAGGTCTGACCTGAGCAGCATGACCAGGTCAGCGTCTCCTGATAGCCTGGCCAATCCTGACGCTCCGTCTGTTCGGATCAGCTGCACTTTCTCCCTGTTGGCAGAGGATTAAAGTCATTGCACCCTCTAATGATCATCACCTCCATTAAGCCCACAGGTACATAAGCCCACTGTTGGAGTAGAGTTTGCTCCTGCGTGTACCTGAGTGAATGGTTCCGGCTGAAGTCTGACTGTCTCTCTTGTAAAATCTCAAAGATGTTGGGTTGTCTGAGAAATGCCACAATCTTTTCGTTGTAAGCTGGAAAAAGAATGCACAAAAATGTAGGTTACGTTTGCTGATCTTTGAAGGAAGCTTTGTGTACTTACGTACCCACTGGGACAGTGTCTTGGTATTGCCCCCTGTTGACAGAGCTGAAGGTGCTGGAAGGCCGCGGCAGGACAGGCGGGCCAGGGTGACGAGGATCTTCACCTACCTAAGGACAGGAAGATCATCATGTGAGTGTTTTATCCACTCTGGGTTATGGGAGAACTGTATTTGGATGGTGTCCATCCATACATCCATCTATTTTCTATACCTGCTTACTTCAATTAATGGTCATTGGATGGTGACTGGTTTTGCAACATTGTTTTCTGTGCACCCCCACAATGGAGTCAAAATGAAATAACCAAAATGTGATTGTAGTGTAGACCTCCAGCTTTACTTCAAGGTGTTTAAAAAACAAAACAAAACCCACACCAGCCATTCATATTCAAGGGTGGAGCTAGGTTTCTTAGAAGGCGGGGGGTTTGACTAGGGGGTGCGGGGCATGCCCCCCCAGGAAAGGTTTGATTTAAGGGTGCATTTCCTGCAATCTCAGGCAATTCAAACGTATTTTGGGCATTTGGAACAGGTAACTGGTATAATTTTATTAACAAGCTGAGATGGCTGATAAATAAAAAATTAATTAAATCTGTTTCCGACATCATATGTGATGGCAGTGTTTTATACTCTGCGTAATGGTGATGTTCCACGCTAACAACCAGGCAGGCAAGTAGAAAGCTGGAAATAGTACATCATTATTTGATATTAATGAGTCTTCATTGTTCAAGATGATTTATTCTCCTGGTTCTCAAAGAACACAGAGGTGTAGAAGATTTGCCTGGGGTGAGCCTGAATGAAGCGTCTGACTACTCCTCAGTGTTACGTTCCTTCACCTTTGTGTAGTGTACTGCCATCATGTTCAGTCCTGCAAAACTCTCGTCAGAAATAGTTGCTTGCAGATGTGCTTTCACATGTCAGCGGACAGAGAAAGATATTGGACAGTGCACAAGTAACTTGTGTGGCATCTTATTGCTTTGTAAATAGTTGTACAAAAATGCCTAATGTGCATTTTAATATAAATAGTTTTCCTCTACTTGCACCAATCTTGTGTGTTTTTTAAGAGCTGACGTAACGTGTATTTTTCCTCTGAGATCAATAAGTTATCTTTATCTTAGTTGTATATAACGTGTTTGCTACATTGTACATATGTTTTTGAAATTTACAATTATATTTGCATTCTTATATTATATAGTTATAAAAATGGTTTATTAAACATGTTTGTGGTTTTTACCGTAAAAAAAAAATTCTATTTTGGATTTTATGCTTTTGTGTGCATTTAGGTTCATTGTGTTAATACAGTATGTCAGAATGAAAGAAAAACTGTCAAGTCACACAGATGAGGTTGTGCTGACAAAAATGATTCCAAACAAGGCAAAGTAAACAGTTTTTTTAATGGTAAAACCAAAAGTACTCAAAAATGGCCAATTATACCCTGGGCCCCAGAGGGTCAAGCTTTTGGCTGGCAAGTTGTAACACAGGACATTTAATTTTTGGCACACAGTTCCTAGATCAGCCAGTGATATTACAGCCATTTTTATACACAGTCCCTCTATTATTTCTTCTTCCATTACAGTGAATTGTTTTTGTTGACTCACCAGTCTTAAGCCCCAGTCACACGGCACAGGACGATAGCGAACGAAGGAAACAAAGTCACAAATCATCGAA
Organism: Thalassophryne amazonica; assembly: GCF_902500255.1. Classification (NCBI taxonomy): domain Eukaryota; kingdom Metazoa; phylum Chordata; class Actinopteri; order Batrachoidiformes; family Batrachoididae; genus Thalassophryne; species Thalassophryne amazonica. The sequence continues at coordinate 128,607,887 of NC_047103.1, read as the reverse complement.
AAAGGTTGGACAAATAATCCTGCACTTTTCCCATCACCGAAAGCTGTGACTCGAGTGCAAAAGAAATGAACATTTATGATGACGTGACTGACAGAGGGTATGAGACAGAGTGCAGCCAGCTTGTGCTCATGTCTGCAGCACTGGCAGGTGCGGGTTTGGTGGTCTTGACAACAACGTGTGCACAATGCAGGCCAGCCACAAACAGCTGGAACTGGCATAATAGCTACAGTAGTGATAAACGTTCTGCTGCTATTGTTTCTGTATGAAAACGTTGGTTTTTCGTCCCACACATAAACGGGTCATCAGCGATACAAGGATGATACGTTCAGCTCGTCGGAGCTTTAGTATTGACCCGTACAGATATCATCAGTGTTCATGCAAGACGTCAGACTTGGGAGGTAGGACAAAGTTGGATGACAGTCAAATGGGATGCTGATATTACGGAACTACACAAATGATGAGGAACTGTCAAGACAGAAAGCAAAATGAAATACGGATAAATTGAGGCTGTTGTTGGGATTCGTTGATATCTTTTGACCAGTTTAAAAATTTGATGGTGCACCAGTTAGAGAAACAAAGCTGGACGATCTTTAAATGATGTCACTATAAGTCCAGATTTCTTGTTTCGTTTTGGCTTCCGTGTCCTTTGTTAGTGGCGTGTGACTGGGATTTTGCCCTGTAACTGTAAATAGTTGTGGATGAGGCTCTTTATTTCCTTCGTTTTGGCTTCAGTGTCCTTTGTTAGTGGCGTGTGACTGGGGCTTTAGCCCTGTAACTGTAAAATAGTTGTGGATGAGGCTCTTTATTTCCTCTGATGGTAAAGCTGCCCATTTTTCTTGCCAAAACCTCCAGTTCCTGTAAATTTCTGGGCTGTCTTGCCTGAATTGCATGTTTGAGCTCTCCAAGTGGCAAATTATATTGAGGTCAAGAGACTGGATGGCCACTCCAGAACCCTCACTTTATTCTGCTGTAGCCAATGACAGGTCGACCGACTTTGTGTTTGGATTGTTGTCATATTGAATGTCCAAGTACATCTCATGCGCAGCTTCCGGGTTGATGAGTGCAAATTTTCCTCCAGTATGTTCTGAAAGCATGCTGCATTCATCCTGCCATCAATTTCTGCCTTGCTTGCCTATGGAGTTCACACATCCCCAAATATTCAACAATCCACCTCCGTGTTTCACAGTAGGAATGGTGCACCTTTTGTCATAGTTTAGGTGAACTGGAAACTTTAGAATTGTCCAGGTCTCCCTTGCAAAGAGATCTCGATCTCAATGGGACTAACCTGGTTAAATGAAGGTTAAATTAAAATAAATAAAGAGGCCTTGTTGACTCCTCTTCAAATAGAACATTTATGTTTGTGGCCATAAAGATCAAATTTGGTCTCAATCACTCCAAATTGCTTTGTTTTCTGTGCTGTTTGGCATATTGTAAGTGGGATACTTTGTGGTATTTGTTGTAGCAATGGCTTCTTCTGGCAACTCGACCATACAGCCAATTTTTCTTCAAGTGCCTCCTTGTTGTGGCTCTTGAAACAGCCACGCCACTTTGTTTCAGAGTGTCCTTATTTCAGCTGAAGTTATTTGTGGGTTTTTTCTTTGTATCCCAAACTATTTTCCTGGCAGTTGTTGCTGAAATCCTGTTGGTCTACCTGAGCATGATTTGGTCACTTCTTGATTAGAGTTGTTGAACACTGCTGATTGGCATAAGGTCCTTGGATATCTTTATATCCCCTTTCCTGCTTTATACACTTCAATTTCCTTTTCCTGCAAATCCCTTTGACAATTCTATTGCTTTCTCTATGACTCAGAAATCACAAATGTCAGTGTAGCACTGGACGAAAGATACAAGGGTCTGTCAGGAGCCCTGAAACTCACTGACCTTTTATACACATACACACTGATTACAAGCAAAACAGATCACCGGAGAGGATGGTTACCTTTTGTTGCCATTCAAACCGTTTGTGTCAACTTGTGTGCATGTTATTCAGGCCAAAATCACCAGGGTATGTAAACCTCTGATCAGGGTCATTTGGGTAGTTTCTGTTGTCAGTAGCTTTAAAAAGAGTAAACACATGACACATGACTTCACACAAGCACTAACCATGAGTGAAAAAAAGATTTTGTGTTATCATTTATATTATCTGAAAATTGGCCAAAAAATATAAAAATTCTGCCAGGGGTATACACAGCTGTACATTCTGCAGTTGATGGCTTTTAGGGAATGACAAGAATCACCCACAAAACCTGGTGTTTGCACAAAAACTGTGTTCAGTGGTTGATAAAACATGGCAAAGGACTGATTAATAAAGATAGTTTAGTCGGTTTCTGCTTTTAATGTTCATGTGTATGCGGGTGATTCTATGGAAATGTGGATCTTTCAGATTTATTGTGCTTGTGGTTTGCATGAGCCACATTTTACCTTTTTGTTTTTGTTTTGTTGTTTGTTTATCTCAACAACCAAGCGACCTAGGTGGATTACACTTGGTGGGAATATTACTTGGATAAATATTGAGACATAATTAGATTTGTGATTAAGTAGTTTGGTCAAAGAAAGACCAAGTAAAACATGTTCCAAAACACCTTTTTTGTATATCTTAACATCAAAGAGGTGTACAGATGGTATCAGGCAGTAGTATCCAGCTAAGATAGCAAAATCTTTGTGACTGATTGGTATGAATGACTTCAAAATGCAGTCACACATGATGAACTCATATAGAGTTAAAATAAATACCATTACTGACATATGTATATTTATATATCGTGATGTGATGAGCGTGCAGTGTATGCATCAGCCCTCTGATTCGTTTTCACTTGTAAATGTGCCATGCAGTGTGGGACTTGCACCCGTCCAGTCATGGTCTTGAATCCTTCTGGTCCTTCCTTGGTGCTGACCAAGGCCTCAAATTTCAGTTTGCAAAGGTTTATAAAGTAATTATTCTCTGAAAATTCAGCTAACCACAACATAATATTCACAGAGGTTTCTCTCAAGCAGTGACCTCTACCGCACTAAGGCAATTTTAAGTAATAACAGGAACTTTGTTCGGATAAAATTGGTTTCAGTGGACACAACAGTGAGGTTTCAAAGCTAATGTGCTGTTTTCCAGGATGGCACTGGCTTACACCCGTCTGAACTCTGAAACAGACCAGCATCCCTGAAGGAGTCAGCGTAAGCTGGGCTAAATATGAGAAGAATGTGTGTACTTATGTACCAGCCTCGTGGGCTGACCTCCCAGCGCTGTGGCTACGTTGGCGTGTCAGGTGTTGGCGATGAGCCAAAGGCTCGGAGGACGTGAGGCTCTGGAGAGGCACCGGGGATCGTGAAGGGGTGGCACGGCAGTTATGGTCCACAAAGAAAGGCTGCGTGTGCACACAGAAACAGTAAACATGGTGTAAATTATACCACAGACTACATTAGAAATGCTTTGTCTTCACAGTATTCCTTTAAATTCTCACAGGGATGTACCTACATGAGATCACATGCCATGTGTTACCGTATATAGTTTTTACTTCTGCCAACAAAGTTGGAGGAGGTTATGTTTTCGCCTGGAACACACAATTTTTCATATATCCTTATTAAATTTTAATCAATTTTTAATACACCACTACCTCAATTTGATTAACTGATATTTACATTTACTGTTACCTATCTTTTGTGTGTAATTTTATTATAAATTTGATTGCAAAACAAAGTCTGCATGAAGGACTTCAAATGTGTTTGTCTTTTAACCAAGTATTTCCACTTAGTTTGGGGAGTCCACCGCTTATAGTTCTGCTGGACAAACATTAGCCCATGAAATATTACATATGTAAGACATCAGCATTACAAAAACAAATGTTGGGCAGTTGTTTTGATTAAAATGAATGGCATTTGGCTTATGTCTAAAACAGGTTAACCCGGGCAGTGCCGAGTACCCCAGCTAGTCTATATACATAAAGGGTTAATTCTGTTTGTCTGTCCGGGATAAACTCCCAAACTATAATATGTAGCCCTAAAAACTATATCTTCTGAATCCTCATGACATGGGGAACAAACTGGTACCATTTTTTTAAACGTTCTGGGCAACCAATAATTTAATGCTTTAATGTATTCTCTTTATTTATCTTTTATGGTTACTTGATGTCATCAAGAAAGCCTGAGTACAAAAATTATAAAGCGGTCAGAATTCTAATTCCACCCCACCCCCCATCCTGAGGATGTCATCAAGAAAGCCTGAGTACAAAAAGTATAAATCAGTCAGAATTCTAATTCCACCCCACCCCCCATCCTGACGATGTCATCAAGAAAGCCTGAGTACAAAAGTATAAAGTGGTCAATTCGAATTCCACTCCAGCCAAACTATAATATGTAGCCCTAAAAACTATATATATTCTGAATCCGCATGACATGAGGAACAAACAGGTATCATTTTTTTTTTTAAAGTTGAACTTAAAAAACAGGGTAACCTGGGCAGTGCCCCAGCTAGTTTCTTTCATATTTGAAAGCATTACACTATGTAACACAATTTTTGTTCCTGGCTTCTAAGTGTTATATTTCAACTGCTTATGTCTAAAGTCTATGGAAAAATGACTACATTCAGCACAAACTTTGATTTTATTTTTTTTAACGTTCTAGAAAGTTCTAAAAGTTTCTTGAAATTTCTAGATAATTCTGGAAACTTCTAGAAAATTCTGGACAGCTCAGTTCAGTTAAAGAATATTCTAGAAGACTACTCAGTAGTAGTGAAGGCGAATCGAGAATATTCTTGAAAACAGACAAATTTCAAAATATCATTGTCCTGATCACAGAAGCAAAGGTTCTGTGGAATAACAGCTATTTTCTATTTATTTAAGGCATAAAAGGTCAGGAAAACACACTGTGTACCCAGGAACAAAACAAAAATAAAAAATTTGTTACATAGTGTTATATAGGCTGGTATATCCTTTATCGATGTACATATTTTGTTCTGAATCTGATCTGGATTACAGATTTTGTGGCCATTTAAATTTAACACTGAAAATGTATATTTATTTTACATTATAATATATTAATCAAATGTGGCCCAATCACTCTCATGCTTGAAAGTGAGGTGCAGACTGGCACTCACTATCGCCTGACAAAGTTTGATCTGGATCTGATCCGGATTGTGGATTTTGTGGACATTTGAATTTAATATTGAAAAGGCCATTTGATGTACATTTTGCATTATATCCCAATCAAAAGTGCCTCAATCATTCTCATTTGTGACAATGAGGAGCAAACTGGCATTCTCAATGACGAGACGAAGTTTGAACTGCATCTGAGTCGTATTGTGGATTCAGCGGATATTTGATTTTAACGCTGAGAACCCCTTTTGATCTGTATTTTGTATTATACTTTAGCTTATGAAAAGCCACTTCTAACAGGACTTTGACCTTGAAAAATTTTTCCAAGGTAAAAATCTGTGGAATTGGAAACTAGTGTTGGCAGAGGTTTCCGCTCTACAAGTGTGATGCTCTAGTTTGTGTGTATAACGGCAGCGTTATCAATTTTATATGTATATATGCTCAAGAATATTGATATTCGGTAACTGGAACTTAAACATGTCTCATTTTAATTCACGACAGAATAAATAATAATAACAATAATAAAAATAATAATAATAATATCAGCAACAATACAACAATACATTTTTGTCACACAGGAAAGCAAAGAGCACTGTTGTGACTCAGGCTGAACATTTTACAGCTCATAAAAAGTGCTGTCATGACAAAACTCTGTCAATGGCAAATATGTGCACAAAATTGAACCATAACTGTGTGGTGAGGCTGAAAAGACAACTTGGGGGTTCTATTTTGTGTATGTCTGATTATTTAGGAATTTGGTACAAAGCAGACATTTAAGAGCTTGAGCTGCATCTGCCATCTGGCACAAAACAGCGCACAGCACAAAGGCAAATGTCATCACTAGTGTCTAACCGACGCTTTTGTCATTTTCACACACCAAGCCCATAATGTTCTTTAAATGTACTTGTGCTGATCTGTGCAGTCAGGGGCGTGTTGGTCTTAAAATGAGGTGTGGTCAGGCTCACTGTTGGTGCATTGTTGTTGTCACCAAAACCCTGGTCTAAAAGTTACATTTGTCTGCTATTTATATGGCAAAATATTCAGTACACCTAACTCAGGCAGGTTCATGACATTGGTTGCACACACAGAACCCGGCATGAGTACATCAAACTACAATCAATTCAAATTCAATTAAATATATTTATATGTTGCCAAATCACAACATAAACAGCTCCAAGGCGCTTCACAAGGGTAAAGTCTAACCTGACCAACCCCCTGTCCAAGTCTGGATTCAAATGACTCCAGGCAATCAAACTGCCTTATCTCAGCAGGCAGATTGTTCCACAGAACAGGGGCACAATAAGAAAAAGCTCTGTGGCCTGCTGACTTCTTTTTAAGCTTTGGAACACACAGTAATCCTGCATCCTGGGAACAAAGAGCACAGACCAGGATGTAAAGCTGAGTTAGATTAGCCAGGTGGGATGGTGAATAATTTTGTATGTCAAGAACAATACCTTAAAGTCTGACCTCACATGGAAAAGAAGCCACTGGAGGGAGGACAAATTCAGGGTAATACGATCAAACATTCTTCTCTCAGCCAGAACTCCAGCAATAGCATTTTTTTAACCATTTGATAACCTCTGGTGCTAAACTGCAGTAAATTAGAAACTAGTACATTATAGTAATCTATTCTGGAAGAGAGAAAGGCATGAATCAAAGTCTCTGTGTAAACCAGCGACAGAATTGGTAGAACCTTTGCAATATTGCGGCAGCAATACAAAGCAGACTTAGTGATTTGTCCAAACTGTAGGTCAAAGGGCAGTGTGGGATCAAAGGTTATCCTGAGATTTTTTTTTTTGCTTTATCACTATGATGAATAACATACAAGTCCAAGATTAATGTCAGATGATCAAATTGATGATCCAATTGTTGATGACTGACAATACAATTTTGATGATCCAATCAAGATGATCCAATTTTCAATGAAGACAGACAGTCCTCTAAAGTCAAGTGTGGGTGAGATTATCAGAGTTCATTGGCATGAAAAGCTGAGTCTCATCAACACAGTAATGAAAAGCGATCCCATAGCTATGCAATAGCTGACAAAGTGACATACAGTGCAGCAGGAAAATATTCACAGCGCTTCACTTATTCCACATTTTGTTATGTTACAGCTTTATTCCAAAATGAAGTAAATTCATTTTTCCCCCCTCAAAATTATACTCACAACACCTCATAATGACAACATGAAAAAAGTTTTTTTAAGTTTTTGCTAATTTAATAAAAATAAAAGAACTAACTAATCACATGTGGAGCGTCGATGCTCAGCCATTTTCAAATCTCTCCACAGATGTTCAATCAGGTCTGGGCTCTGGCTGGGCCACTCAAGGACATTCACATAGTTGCTCTGAAGCCACTCTTTGATATCTTGGCTGTGTCATTAAGGTCACTGTCCTGCTGAAAGACGAGCTGTTGCCCAGTCTGAGTTCAAGAGCACTCTGGAGCAGGTTTTCATCCAAGATGTCTCTGTTTATTGCTGTATTCATCTTTCCCTCAGTCCTGGCTCATCTCCCAGTTCCTGCTGCTGAAAAACATCCCCACAGCATGATGCTGCCACCACCATGCTTCACTGTCGGGATGGTGTCTGGTTTCCTCCAATCATGACGCCTGGCATTCACACATAAAAGTTCAATCTTTATCTCATCAGACCACAGGATTTTTTTTCTCATGGTCTGAGAGTCCTTCAGGTGCTTTTTGGTAAACTCCTGGGCCTGGTTTCATAAAGCAGTCTAATCTTGTTTAGTGGACTAAACTCACTTCATCAACTATCTTTTGACATTAGTTGTTGGACAAAGCACTTACTCTGTTAAATTTTCATGTTACTCGACTAAAGTTTTTAGCATGGGACAGATAAGGCTCATCTTATTTTAGTCGACAAAACTTCAGCGTCTTACCTCAAAAAAGGTAGGAATCACATACCACCACTTGATGGAGGAGGGACAAAGGAGAGACTTGCGGTGGGAGAGGTTGTTCCGGGACCGGAATAATCCAGTGGAGATGTTTACGAATGGCGAGGTTGGGAGCGCTTTTTCTCTGCTGCAGAGAACTCAGTGATGCTACAAGCAGATGGACCAGCCCGGAAGTAAACAAAACTGAAAACTGTAGTGCACTGGAAGCGTTTCTTGGCAATGGCACTTGCGAGGACACTATGACAGTGAAAATCATTGACTAATGTAAACCGGCTAATCTATGCATTGATGTGAAACGGAGATTAGACGGATAAAGTTGGGTGACTAACCTTAGTCGACTAAGTAAGCTTGGTAGACTGTCAGATTAGACTGCTTTATGAAACCGGGCCCAGGCGGGCTGACGTGTACCTTTTACTAAGGAGTGGCTTCCATCTGGCCACTCTACCATACAGGTCTGACTGATGGATTGCTGCAGAAGTAGTTGTTCTTCTGGAAGGTTTGCCTCTCTCTACAGAGGAATGCTGGAGCTCTAACAGAGTGACCATCAGGTTCTTGGTCACCTCCCTGACTAAGGTCCTTCTCCCCAATTGCTCAGTTTAGACGGGCAGCCAGCTTTATGAAGAGTCCTGGTAGATCTGAACTTCTTCCATTTATGGATGATGGAGGCCACTGAGGTTATTGGGACCGTCAAAGCAGCAGAAATGTTTCTGTACCCTTCTCCAGATTTGTGCCTCGAGACAATGCTGTCTCTGAGGTCTACAGACAATTCCTTTGACTTCATGTTAGTTTATGCTCTGACATGCACTGTCAACTGTGGGACCTTATATGTCGGCAGGTGTGTGTCTTTCCAAATCATGTCCAATCAACTGAATTTACCCCAGGTGGACTCCAATTAAGATGTAGAAATATCTCCAGGACAATCAGCGGAAACAGGTTGCACATGAGCTCAATTTTGAGCTTCACGGTAAAGACTGTGAATACCCATGTGCATGTGATTTCTTAGTTCTTTTATTTTTAATAAATTTGCAAAAATCTAAAAAAAAAAAACAACAAAAAAAACTTTTTTCACATTGTCATTATGGGGTTTTGCTGGAGCTCTGACAGTGACCATCGGGTTCACCTCCCTGACTAAGACCCCTCTCCCTGATCGCTCAGTTTAGATGGGGGAGCAGCTCTAGGAAGAGTCCTGGTGGATCAGAACTTCTTCTATTCCAATAACAGTAATGCAAAAAATATAAAAATCACTAAATAATATCACTTGACTACTTCACTACACTGCTACACCTTTTAAATGATCTGATGGCTTGCATTAAAGATTTGCATCTATTTCCTCACCAGAAAACCTTTGACTTGAATTCACCACCAGTAGGGCTCCAGCATCCAGTGCACATGTGCCTCAAAGGTAAATGACAGTTAACAATCTGGTGTAATTCATGTTGCACCCAAAACACACACCTGTGATTAATTAAGAGAATAAATAAAACTCCTCTGCATCCTGTTGATAAGTTTATGCTTAGATTTTGTGCCACATAAACAGCAAAGCGCTGGTAGACATGCGCAAATTCACTTGCACTATGTGCTTTGGATTGTGTGACAGAGATACTAAAAACAGGCCCAGATTAACATTGTCAGGGCTCCCACCTTGCCAGCGTGGTCGTGTTTCATCTCCCAGCCTCTGGGCAGCTCCAGCTGCTTGTTGGCAAACATGTTGAGAAAGGCCACCAGGTCCCTGTTGTGCTGGTATCGCTCAAAGTGATGAGCATCCCGACGAACCTTACTGATCATATGCTTCAGACATGTGTGGTAGTGAACATACGGTAGGCACTCTGAGAGGCAGAAGGAGAATGTGCATTAGCAGCCAATAGGAGGTGTGTCTATAATAAGGAAGCGTGACCTGAAGATATGGCCACTGGTGGTCACAGGTAACACAAACCGTAGCTTATATAATGCACTAATGCGCTAACTGAAAAGTTAACTTGACAACGCTAAACTGAAAATGCTAAAACATTCAGCTGAGGCTACTGATAACTGATAACTTTTATTATATGCATTTCCAACTCCAAATCAGAAAAAGTTGGGGCGCTATGAAAAATGCAAAAAAAAAAAAAAAACAAAACAAACAAAAAACCCTGCAGTAATTCTAACATTTGCTTTCACTTCTATTTCATTGCAGACAGCATCAATCAAAGATACGAGGTCTGTCCAAAAAGTATCGTACCTCTTTATTTTTTCAAAAACTATATGAATTTGAATCACGTGTGATTACATCAGCCAAGCTTGAACCTTCGTGCGCATGCATGAGTTTTTCCACGCCTGTCGGTTGCATCATTCGCCTGTGGGCAGGCTTTGAGTGAGCACTGGTCCACCCCTCCCGTCGGATTTCTTTTGTCTGAGAACTTGCTGAGAGACTGCCGCTTTGCTCCATGAAATTTTTTTCAGAAACTGTTAGATTCTGTCGGCGTCACGTGGATTATGGACTGTTAAAACCTTTTTAAAGACGGCCCACAGCGGCGGAGGGAGCGCGGCACGCTGAGCGGCCATTCGACAGGCTGGATCGACCAGATCATTTCTAAACTGAATGCTGTGTTGATCCGGGACATCATGTGACTACCACAGAAATGGCAACAGACCTGGACATAGCACTTTTGTGGCACATTCCACTGTTACAGGAGATTTTGTAATGAAAGACGTGCGGAGGATTTCGCGCGTCGGCACGAAGCAGCTCAGGACGCGCAGCAAAAAAACACTTCCGTCTTGGAAGTCTCACAGGACATGTTGGGGCATGTCCAGCTGTTACACAATTTCTCGGATACTCACTCGACTGAAAGCCATCGAAAGCCGTCTGAATCTTCTGAATGGTTTCCAACACGGAGGTGTTTTTTTTTTTTTTTTGCTGCGCGTCCTGAGCTGCTTCGTGCCGACGCGCGAAATCCCCGCACGTCTTTCATTACAAAATCTCCTGTAACAGTGGAATGTGCCGCAAAAGTGCTATGTCCAGCTCTGTTGCCATTTCTGTGGTAGTCACATGATGTCCCGGATCAACACAGCGTTCAGTTTAGAAATGATCTGGTCAATCCAGCCTGTCGAATGGCCGCTCGGCGCGCCGCGCACCCTCCGCCGCTGTGGGCCGTCTTTAAAAAGGTTTTAAGTCCATAATCCGCGTGACGCCGACAGAATCTTCACCGATATACAACTGAATCTATCGAATGGTTTCCAACTGCCTGTCTCTAACAGTTTCTGAAAAAATTTCATGGAGCAAAGCAGCAGTCTCTCAGCAAGTTCTCAGACAAAAGAAATCCGACGGGAGGGGTGGACCAGTGCTCACTCAAAGCCTGCCCACAGGTGAATGACGCAACCGACAGGCGTGGAAAAACTCACGCATGCGCACAAAGGTTCAAGCTTGCCTGATGTAATCACACGTGATTTAAATCCATATAGTTTTGAAAAAAATAAAAAGGTACGATACTTTTTGGACAGACCTCGTATTTCATGTTTTGTGTGGTCAGTTCATTTGTTAATATTCATTCCTGCCATTTCAGGCCTGCAACACATTCCACAAAATGTAGGGATGTGACAATGTAGGGTCAGTAATGAGGTAAAAATAAATAACTCACTGTATTTCAAACCATTGATGTAAATAAGTGATTACATCATAATTTGAAGCAAAAACAGCAGAGGATTTCCAGTTTGTCAACAAAGAAAGGTTGTAAGAGATTAGCATATTACTCTTTCTGCAGTATATATCATTAAATGATTCAAGAAACCTGGAGAAATTTCAGTGCATAAAGGACAACGGCGCAAGCCTAAGCTGAAACATCTGTGATCTCTGATCCTTCAGGTGGCACTGGATCAAGAGCCCTGCGTTAATAACGCTTGTTACAGTGGTCCCTCGTTTATCGCGGGAGTTACGTTCCAAAAATAGCCCGCAATAAGCGAAATCCACGAAGTAGTCAGCGTTATTTTTTACATTATAGACGTTTTAAGGCTGTAAAAACCCCTCTCTACACACTTTATACACTTTTCTCAAACAGGCATTAACATTTTCTCACTTTTCTCTCGTGTGTAAAAAAGTTCAAACCTTAGTAGAAAACTAAGACCAACCTGTTTTTAGGCCCAAACATTTGTTTGAGAAATAAAAATAGAACGTTTTCCTATAAATAACTGTGACAGGTTGGATACATAAATTATTAATAGTGAATCACCAGTATTTCACAGTTTCTCTGATTGCGCCTCTTTGTCCTGGCGCCGCTCCGCTGTCGCGCCTTTTTCCAGAGTCAAACCTCGGTGCAGGTGTCTTTTTCCGAGTCAAAAACACAGTTATGGGTAGTTGTTGGCGCTTTTTCTTCTGGGCGAGAAGATTCTTATAAACCGACACGCAGAACACAATGCGCATACTCTCCCTTCGCTGTGCCACGACCGCCTGCTTGATGAGGATGCAGAACGTGAAAAAAAAAAAAAAAAAAAAAAAAAAAAAAAAAAAAAAAAAGAAAGCATGCAAAATTGGACTAAAAACATCCGCGAAACTGCGAGGCCGTGAAAGGTAAACTGCGTTATAGCGAGGGACCACTGTACACCAAACCATTTGTAAATTCGTCATGATTTTTGCTTGTTAAGCGTATTTTAGTGTGCACAGATCACTTACCTTAATATAGCTACCACGGAATGTGCCGCAACAAGTCCTGTGGCAAGATGGCCGCCAGTGAACAACGCCGGAGACTCCACCCCAAACCATCTACCCTTATATATATCTGTGAGTGCAACCCTGGCCTCCGCTTGAGCTCACCCATACCAGGAAGTGTTCAACATTTGACATTTCCTGTTTCACTGTGGACTCAAAATTTGGCACTTCCTGTTTCAGTGTGAACTTGCCACGAGATTCCATGAGATCTTGTCTGTCAATCCAGGAAGTGTTTGACATTTGATATTTCCTGTTTCACTGTGGACTCAAAATTTTGTTCCTTTTGTCATTAGACAGCTCTTTGGTCTTGGCCATGGTGGCTAGGTTGGAGTGTGATTGTGTGTGGACAGGTGTCTTTTATACAGGTAATGAATTCAAACAGGTGCAATTAATACAGGTAAAGGTTGCAGAATAAGTGGGCTTCTTAAAGAACTAACAGGTCTGTGAGAGCCAGAATTATTACTGGTTGGCAAGTGATCAAATACTTATTTCATGCAATAAAATGCAAATTAATTATTTAAAAATCATACAATGTGATTTTCAGATTTTTTTTTTTTTTTTATTGTCTATATAGATAGAAGTGCACCTATGGTTAAAAAATTACAGGCCTCTATTCTTTGTAGTTGGGAAAACTTGCAAAAATACTTATTTTGTCACTGTATTCACTCTTAATGCCAGCAAGAGGAGGGCACTCTAGTTTTTATTTATTGTCCTGCTGTGTTGACAAAGTGAATAATAAAGTTTGCATAGACCGCACCACTATGGACAGACATGGATCTGATTTGAAAGAGTTTTTGATCAGAAGTCTGACCAGGATTTCACTGGTGTTAGATCCTCCTCAGACACCCAACAAAACACAAAAGCAAGCAGTTAGACGCTGGTGATGATTTAAATAGTTTTTATTTCAGGAGACAAGTGCTGACCCACATTCAGGTTTCAGATGGACTGTACAGAAAGGTGTATGTGTGTTTAACATGACACTCCAAAATTTGGTGTGTTTCAGTCAGACACACGGCAGTGCTTCCTGCGAGGAACATCCGAACATTTCATCCTGTTCTTCAAAAGTTAATTCACCCAACAATGTATGACCATAATTACAATCATTCCCATATCTGGAAAATGAACAGGTCTGCTGTCAGTTTGAAGTCAATCTGTGTTAATATGGAGAAAACATTTAGTTTTTAATCCGTTTTCAAACTGTGATATTCTTCCTCCTCCAAAAATGTAACTTTGACTCCTGTGAGCTTTGTTTCGTGTATAAACTGAGGCGGTGGTTGTGAGGTTTTGGTGTCGTGGGCGTGAAGCACTCTGGTGGAGTGTGACAGTGTGCATACATTCATAGTGCAGGTCAACAACGGTGAACTCTGAGTTCATTAGTATTTACAAAAAAAAAACTGGAGTGATAAAGGATTGATGCTTTTAATATAAAGACAGCACAGTCTCCTCCAAAAAAAAATGTTATCAGTTTGGAGTGATTACATGAAAAAAAAAAAAAACCTTAAATAAAACGAGATTCTTGGGGTATGTGTGAGGGGGCGGAGCCTGGAAAATATTATAAAGGCCATCCTCACACCTGGCAGCTTTTGGTGCCGTTTGAAGTTACGCACCAGCTGATTTCCTGAAGCGGTTCCCCCTTTGTCATGCTCGGCGCAGAGTCCTCCTGAGCTGGCAGGACAAACGCTGGTTGAACTCGTACACTCTGGGTAGATTTTTTTCATGCGAAGTGCTGGTTTGAGAGCCAAGCGCAAGTCAAACAAGCTAAGCCAAATCCGCCTGAGGCTCCTAAAAACATTTAACAAGTTCAAAACTGCCAGGAGTTTAAGCATCCTGAGCTGAGCAGAGCCCCACTGAGCCGTGTTCATACACCCCTCAGGAAAACAGTGTGCCAATTAAACTCGGCTGTGAGCAAGTGCTGCCTATAGACCGCTGTATCAATACCGCCATATTGGATTTGGCACAGTGCAATCTGGGACTGTTTGGTGACAAACAATGCATCCCAAGCAAGATGTTGGTCTACTTGAATGTGTTGTAGACGTTGTGATCCTTGGGTGTGATCTAGTACTTAAGTCATGAAATCACAAACAGCAGAACAGTTTAACATGCAGAAAGAGTTAATATTGGAGGCTGCAAACTTACAAGTGCTGCTACAGTGACTGATATGTGCTGTCAGATCATACATGTCGATGATTAGATTCAGCAGAGTTTTATGACTTAAGTACTAGATCAGACCCAACGATCACAACGTCTACAACATGTTGGAGACGTCCGACATCTTGCTTGGATGTTTTGTTTCTCCAAACGGTCCCAGAGTGCACTGCACCAAATCCAATATGGCGGTATCCGTGAAATGGCTTATTGACAGTGTTTGTCTGCTACTACGCCACACCCACTGCATTTTTGGGTGGAAATACAGAGACAAACCTTTTAATTCTTATGCTTTTTTTCTCTTTTAACATGGTGAGGTGAGTCGTTTTACTCATCAACCAATTTTTACAAAAGTTTAAGCTTGCACATGCTGAAACGTGCGAGACGGGGTGTTTTGAGCCTGGTGCCCTTCTTTCACTGCTTCTTGTTTTCAGTACTGCTGCCATCCTGACCAATCACCCGTTCATCAAAACCTTAGTAACACAAATGTTCATACTGATACAATAAATATGACACTGAAATTATTAACATGCATCAAAAATAAATACTACAGCACTGTGCAGAAGTTGTAAACATGTTTAAAGTCCTAAAAAACAAATTTTAAAACAATTAGCAGTAGCCTACGTGGTCATCAGGTGCTTTGGAAATGAGAAACTGAAAATCTCCTGAGAAGCTGCATGAAACTTCAAAACCACACCCCTTGAATCAAATTTGAAAATCTACACTTTAGTTCAACCAAACCTGCTCCTAATTTTCCATCATCAATTCAACATCCATGCAGCAGCTGTAAGAATCATATATGATATACTACATAGACAAAACAAAGTTGCATTTTGGCTTGATCTGATACATCAAAGTCCACCAGCTTTTAATGAGTTTGTTCTCATATTTGATGAGTTATAAGATGATAGTGTTGATTGTTATTGAGTTAATTATGTGAACAAACAGGAAGGGATGGACTCATTTATTTATCTATCTCTTCACTCACTGCATTTTGCAAACTACATGCCTCTGCTTTTCCAAAACTTAAGAATAATGATAAACTGAAATATTAATAAATTAATACAAATAAGATGTATGACCTTTAAATAAAAAAAAAATACAAGAATTGTTTTAGTTGTATCCTAAAATTTGTGAGAATATTTAAAGCTGCATGATGTAGTTTTTATCCTCTGCTGGCCGTAGGCCCAAAGGGGGATTACGTCGTGGCAATTTCCTTCTGTCTATCCCTCCCTCCTTCCCAAAAGGGGGGTATGAGCATTCTGAAATGATCTCCTTTTACACTTTAAGGAGGAATTTCGTGAAACATGGTACAAATCGTTATTATAGGTTGGTAGTACGCATATTATACAGTTTAAGTTGGGCCCATTTTACCAGCGTTATGACCCTCGATTAACAAACCTAGATAGACTCCGCCAGTTTCATGCTTGGGTACCTGCATTTTGACATTAACTCCTCTCACATTTTTAGTAGGAATTTCATGTAACTTGGTTCAAATCCTTGTTATAGCTTGTTATAGCTACACATATTGTAATATTGTAGAATGTTGACACATTTTGGCAGAGCTGAATGGCCCTTGATTAACAAACCTAGACACTGCTAGTTTCACGAGTTGGAGTCTGCATTCTGATATCAAAACCTCTCACATTTTTAGGAGGAATTTCAGGAAATGTGGTACTTGAGATTTGAAATTGCAACCAAACCAACAACTGCACATTGCACCTCCTTTATAAATGTGCGCTTAGTTCAAAGCTGAAGAGGAGGCTGACACACTGTGGACCACAGTGCTGACCAACATCATGGCTGGACCGTAGATATCACTGAAGTTAGGCTGTACTGACTTTTACATACGAAATTTCAGGTAGTTGTTCGAACAGATCATCTAAGAGGTCTGGCCTGTAGTGTTTCCCACATGTCAAATTTTTGTGTTATTTGTTATGTTAGCAGCGTTAGCAGGTGTCCTACCTTAGCTGATGTTAGCTCCACGCCAAACTAATCCTAACACTCCACAGTGAGGCAATATGCCAGTTTTTAATACCTGTCCGCAAGCAAGCCATCATAAAAACCACAGCAAAGTCCACAAAACGGAACAAAGGTTAGCCTGTTAGCTGTAGCTTGATCAGTAGGTCTGAGGTGGTGACATGTTCTGGCTTCATTTGTCCCACCCAGGTCATGCAGGGCCTTGCCTCCGCTCCACCTCTTTACCTAGAAATGGTTTGACCAGAATGTAGGCCAAGCTATTTATAGCCATTATGCGAAATAAACATAATTTAAAAATGGAGTCTAGTGACACTAGTGATTGGTGCACTTTTGATTGAGATATAATGCAAAATGTACACCAAATGGGTTTTTCAATATTAAATTCAAATGTATACAAGGACATAATATTGAAAAACCCATTTGGAGTACAATTTGCATTATATCTCAACCAAAAACTGCCTCAGTCAGTCAGGATTTACCTCCATCACCAAAATTGGATGAAGGTTCCAATTTTATGCCTGTTTGTCTAGCTTCCAGTTATCAGTTGGAAACCAAGTGCCAAAAGTAATGACAAATTGTGCATAGCAGAGATAACCAATGTTCTGTGCAAATTATCTGAAAAAGAATTCAAAAACTAAAAGTTGGAAAAAAAAAAAACCTGGCAACACCACAAAAAAACTGATTTAACTGCATGAACTAAATACATACTCCTGATATCTGATAACATCTAATTTAGCTTATGACAAGTCACTTCTTACAGGACTTTGACCTGGAAATTTTTTTCCAAAGTAAAAATTTGTGGAATTGGAAACTAGTGTTGGCGGAGGTTTGCACTCTATGAGCACGGTGCTCTAGTTTCTGTTTGAATTCAGATCTTCGGTAATTTCAACCTCGATGTTCAGCTGGCCCACCGATGAAGAGAAGAATCAAAAGCTGAACTGCAGTCAAACTTCAACGAGGGGTGATTGAAAAGTTTGTATGTAAATCCACACACACTTTTTCCAGCATCGCTGCAGGGCTTTAATACCTTTCTCATAGAAGGCCCTATCCTGGAGAACCCTACTCTATTTTCTGGGTCAGGCTCAAAACTTTTCAATCACCTATCGTAGGTTGCGTAAAACATTTGCACAGCACTGTGACTGTGTCACTTCACATGTGACATGAAATATCAACTGTTAACACAGAGTTCAACATGACAAGTGAAAGAAAACAACCAAAATCCTCCATGTGGAGTTTTCTTCTGAAAATGTGACCAAGATGAAAAAAGGAAAATGATGAGCAGTTCCAAAAAGCTGAGCAGACGTTCTGTGATGTGCTGCAGTAACACTGAAAAATGGCAACTTATATTCAGTCTGTCTGATCCCGTTCTACTCGCCGTCACTGAAGTGACTGACTTTTGGGTGTTTGATTAGATTTGTGTGTCATGATCTACAAACTACTTTGAAATAATTAAATTAAAATAAAACAAATCTGGGTCAAAGTCACAGAAGGAAGTGGACACAGAGAACTAAAATAATTAAAAAAAATAAATGACCAGAGTGTTGCTGTAATGGACCCAGATCTGTCAGGAAAATCAGTCCCTCACAATTTAATTGAAAAAAGTAGTAACATCCAAATAAAGTCTCAGTCTCATGTGATTAGAAAATCTGATTTTTGTCTTTGTTTTTTCTTCCTGCAACAACAATAAAGTATTTTGTCTGGACTCCAAAATGAGCAGCGGGTGATGTATGCTGAAATCACACATAATCTGAAAAGTTTCCTGGGCTGGTCCTCCTAAGGCTTAGACAAGGGTGTGCACAACCAACACGTGCACGACCGTGAAGCTCCAACAAGGACCGTCCAAACAGAGCAAGTTCTCCTGAATCGTGTAAATCCCCTCAGCGAATGAACATCAGAGCTGATGTGAGACAGTGAAGGCAACACTTAAAACCTCCAGTGGGATTCTTTAAAAGAGACTACAACTGAGTGGTATGAAAGACAATGTAGAAAATATCCCACACTGCTATTGGTCAAACCCAGTTATTCCAACGGCATTGTGGGTCTTCAATCGTCACATCCCACAGGTGAAAGTGTGTATCACAAAGCAGGTGTGAAATACATGCAGGTCTATGTACTGTTACTTTCACATATGGGACTTTGGAAAAAGTTTGGCATTCTGATTCCTGGGTTAAAGGTCATATTGTGACTCTAAGGTCTGTGCTGGACCCATCAGAAAGAGTTCTGCTTTTCTCGACGACCAGACCAGCGGTCTGTTGTGGGGTGGCGCTCATTCAAGTCCAAAGGTGCTGGTCTCCTCCACGGCGGTCAGCATCTTCTCATACAGCATGGAGAAGGATGGATAAGGTGGCAGGTCCAGTCGGTTGAAACAGGTATGAGCTCTGGAGAGACAACAAATTTAACATAAGTTAAGTGGGCGTATTGTGGGAAAAAAAAAAATCTGTATTTATCTTACGTCTATAGTTGAAATTTGTTGGGGTCCCATTTTAAACATTTTCATTCTGTGAACGAGATATGTTCAAACATCTTCAAGCTGTATAACAATTCTTTGTGGTGAACTGCGTGGAATACTGAAAGACAAGCGAGAGCTTTTATCTTTTTGGCACTCTGCCACTAGGAGGCGCTCTTATTTGTCAAATCAAACAACACAGACGTGAAGGGGCAGCATCAAACACAATACACGGTTCACTTATAGGGACAACATGGTGACACTTAACTCACTAACCAACTGAACTACAAAAACACAATAAATCAATAACACTAGCATTAACAACACTGTTAAACTAACATGAACCACAATAACAACATTTAAAACCCCAAAACCCAGAACTCCCATAGTGCACTGCAGCACAACAATTTACATGTTTAGTGACCGGCCCCCAGCGATCACTCAATTTAATTTTGCTGAGTATCATCATCATGACATTAAATTATTTTCACGATTATGCATTTCTTAATGCACTTCAGGTTATATGATCGGTTGATTTACTGTTCATTCATAAGTAGGAGTGCAGAGTGCATTTATTTTTCTGCAGCAACCAATACAGGGCCATGTCATACCTAGCAACAGGGCCAACCCCGCCTCCTCACTAGATAGGAGTTTCTGTCAACTCCTTGCCCAGGTTGCTCTCAGACTGGGAGTCCTTCCCAGGATATTTTAGGCTAAGTTAGGAGCTCTCTGAGAGGGCTTTGAGATGCACTGAGGATACGGCCCTGGTCTGAGCAGGTGTGTGGTTGAAGGCTTAGGTTTTTTTGTTTTGTTTTGTTTTTTAATTCTCAAAGCCTTGGACTGCTTGTGTAACATTCTGTCTTTCTGAATTGCGAGCCCTTGGAAAAACAGCAGCAATACTGGACAGTACAGCATGTAGTACTCCCATCAGACAGTTACTTTGTTAGCTGGCTCGTGTCTGCAAAAGCTGACTTGCTGTTGTAGTCTGTATGTGTGAGAAACTGTTGTCTTATCTGTCTTACAGGACTTTCTGCAGGCACAGAGTTAGAATGTGATAATGTAACCAAACAAAGAAAAGAGATGATTAAAAAGGAGGCAGCATCAAATGTTGACCATACCTGGGCAGCGATGTGATTTTCCCCCATTTCTCCACACAGAACCGACGTGGACCGTTGCTGCCTCGCAAAGAAGCAAACCCTCGTAAGGAATACTGGATGGATCCCAGTCACAAACTGAACAGACGGAGAGGAAGCAAGAAAAACAAGAACAGGCTGGAGATAAGAACGATAACCACACGACTTCTCTCGAGTCTCACACAAAGTGCCGACCTGCAGCAGCCGCAGTCTCTGCTCATTGTTGAACCGCTCCACTGCTGCCCAGAACCACCGGATAACAAGTGGTTGTCATGGTAACCTGAACAGGAAACAGTGTCAGCGATGTTAACGTGCAAGAACAGTGACGGTGAAGAACCTGAGCCCAACCTGAAACAAGTAAAAGCTCCTCGGCAACTGGGCCAAAACGACCCAACATAACAGTCGGACACCAGGCAGACCCCAAAATACCCACTGACGTCCAGTAACAGTTCAGAGGCCACATGAAACAAGTTCTTCAGCTCCTCCCTTTTTGTTTGGATCTGCATGCTGATCTGGCACAAGTTGTACACCAGATGCCCTTCCTGATGTAACTCCACATTACATGGAGAATAAGCAGAGGTAGTCTTGAAATGATTTTCAGGCAAGCACACTAACCACTTGGTCTCCATGCTGCCTTGACCTTTGACAACTTTAAAATGGTCAAAAAAAACAAACAAACCCTTTTTTCTTTTTTTTAAGCTGTACACACCTTATCGCTACCTCAAGAGTCGCCCTCCCGAGTAGATCTGTGGACTGGTGGGATAGTCTTGATACTGGTATCAAATTATTCTCAGCATAACCAGCAGTTCTCTCTGGTATTTTGTATTTGTGGTAGGTAGCAGCTAGGTGACATGTGAGCGTGTCCTTGGTCTTTCTGAGTTGTTGAGGTCTTCAACACTGAAGCACCTGCATGCTGGATCATGTATAAATAAATGGGGCTAATTCAGCCCAAAATCTGATCTCTAGTTCCAGTGGTTACTGATATCACTCATTTTCAATTTATTTAGTTTATATAGCGCCAAATCACAACAAGCTGCCTCAAGGTGCTTCACACAAGTAAGGTCTAACCTTACTACTAAATACTCAGTGGTGGGCATAGTTCCGCTAATCGCTAATTAGCGAAGCTAACTTTTTGTTAGTTGATTAGCTTTTCAGCTAACTTTGAAAAATATCAGCGGCTGAATTAACCTCGCTAAATTTAGTTAAGATAACTTTTAGACTGCTAACATATTTTTGCAGGCATACTGAATAAAGCTTAACAGTTATAAACATTTATAAAGCGTGAAATCATACATTTTAGTGCCTGCCTGTTACATAAGATCTAACTACACCAGAACCGTAGTGGTGTCTGAATCCATTGCAAGCAGAAGATCATTCACCACTTTAGTGAGAGCCGTCTCTGTGGAATGATATTTTCTAAATGCAGACTGCAGTGGCTCAAAGAGATTATTCTCAGTAAGGTGGTCTACGAGCTGCTGTGAAAACCACTTTTTCCAGAATTTTAGAGCAAAATGATAGATTGATATCGGCCAATAATTTTTCAATATACTATGGTCAATATTAGATATCTGATATCTGAGATTTGACACCAAAATTCTTCCTGAGATATAGCATAAATATCTAAATGTCTTTTTTTCAGTTTTAATATGTGTCCTGCTGGCTGATGGGTTGTTGAACTGAGTTAGTATGTGGCTCATAAAATCAGTGAGACTAGCGAAGTGTTTGAAAACCAGTATGGCACAGACTCGTGTGGAAGCTGCCTCTTACATAACAAAAGTCTTGCTGAATAAATGTGCAGTTAGAGGTGCAGTGGTTTGTAAATACATACTCTGTGAAGTGAGAGTATAGCATGAACACAGCCACAGATACTGGACATCTGACATGGAACTAACTTAAAATCGCTATTTCCAACTTAAGTGAGTGCATGAATTCTTTATTCTTATGCAGAACTTCCTCCAGGTAATGAAGATCCTGACCAAAACCATCAGCAACCCTGCAGAGATCTCAACCAAAACAAGTTTCGTATGTTATTCAAATTTCAGAAAGACTCCAAAAGATCTTTATACAAGTTGAAGGTCAAATTTTAACATCCCCATAATGGTCATTCCTGGGTTCATCCATTCATCCATTGTTTTTTTCTGATTCTGTACCTCCTCTGTACTCTGTGTTGTTCCTCCAGTCTGATAAGTCAATCTCAGCGGTGCCAGCGATCACCAGCTCCAGCTCTCGGGCATCAAACACTGACACCAGTCTGGCATCCACCACCTGGGAAACAGCACATTGTCTGGGTGTTTCTGGGTTTTTTGCCTTTTATTACACAAACTCAAACACTGTCACGCACAAACATGTCAACAGCAGGTTGACACAATTTAGCACAACGTCACAGAGCACCTTATACGCATAACGTGTAAGTACAGTGAAATTTTCAAAAGGTCAACAGACACAGAAACACAGCAGCACCTCATAGAAGCCTCGGACCAGACTTTCAGTCTGCTGTACCACTCCTCTCTCTATCCTCCACTTCACCATCCGTTCAATGTATTCCTTCTTGTTCTTCTCTGAGACAGGGATGTTGGTGCCCCCTGGCTTCAGCTCCCTCTCTGTTATCTGTTAACAACCAAAACAAAATGGATCTTTGCATCTTGTTTTATGTTGCATCAGTTTTATGTTCCTCCTCTGCATGTAAAGCAGAGAGAAAAACCATTTTGTAGTTCAGGTTTTCACTCCTGTTATAATCAGAAATGTCCTCAAGCTAAACAAACTCAGTCAGGGTTTGTGGGGGAAAAAAAACCCTGTGAATTTTTTTTTTTCTGTGAAATTTAGCACATTTACCAATGTGTGGGTATAACACATAGAAAACTCACTCATAAGCATATTAAAAATACCCAAACTCTAAGATCACTCAGTTTCAGCGTCACTAATCTTCCTGTAACCAAAAAGCTGGGACAGTAGTATGTTACCACTGTGTTACATCCCAGCTTTTTTGAAACGTGCTGCAGACATCCATTTCAAAATGAGCAAATATTTGCACAAAAACAATAAAGTTTATCAGTTTGAACATTAAATATCTTGTCTTTGTGGTGTATTGAATTGAATATAGGTTGAAGAGGATTTGCAAATCATTGTATTCTGTTTTTATTTACATTTCACACAACGTCCCAACTTCATTGGAATTGGGGTTGTACAATGATATTATGTACTTACATTAAGTTTACTAAATAAAATCACGCTCGCGCGCACACACACACACATGCACTTTTAATATATAGATGATTTACTGCCCCCTGCTGGAATGGCGTGTGAGTCCAGAATGTAAACATCAGTGTCCATCGTTCACTACTGTTAGCTAATATCGCTAATCTTTCCAAAAATATTAGTCCTATCAACTTTTTGTTTTCACAGTGTTCATCCTTGACCCAAAATATATAAGCATGCCAAATGGCAAATGTCTGCTCTCCCCAGTTTCTCCATGATCGAAGCCACACACATGCACACACGCATACACAGGCCACTTGGCTATTATAATACAGATTTTACATTGCATCTTAATCAAACATGCCCCAATCACTCTCATATTTGAAAGTGAAGTGTGAAGTGCAGACTGGCACCCACTATCGTCTGACAAAGTTTGATACGGATCTGATCTGGATTGTGGGTTTTGTGGACATTTGAATTTAATGTTGAAAAACCCATTTGGTGTACATTTTGCATTATATCTTAATCAAACGTGCCTCAATCACTCTCATTTGTGGCCATGAGGTGCAAACTGGCACTCTCAATGAACAGACTAAGTTTGATCTGCATGTGATCCATATTGCGGATTTAGCGGATATTTGATTTTAACACTGAAAAGCCCTTTTGAGCTATATTTTGTATTATATTTTAGGTTATGAAAGCCACTTCTAACAGGACTTTTATCTTGAAAATTTTTTCCAAAGTAAAAATTTGTGGAACATTGCAATGATGTCAGCTGACCTCTGCTAAAATAAAATAAATAATACTCATAATAATAACCAACATCATCATACAATTAGTGCAGTGTCAAGTCACTTCCAAAAAATATACTCCATAAAAGGCAGTGTTAGGGAATGTCTTAATCACACCGCTGTGGATGTGATGGAATGACTGACATCCAACTTAATTAATATTTGGTGTTATATAAAAAAATCATAACTCTGGCCTGGTTGTTCTTTTCAGCTTGTATTTTTCTATGAAATTATCACATTTACTAATGAGTGGGTGCACTGCATAGAAAAGTCACATGAGTATTTAAAACAAACAAAAAAAACTGAGCATCCCTCAGCATCAGCATCACTAAACCTCCCTGCACCCAATTCTTCATGGGTGCATACAATGCTGTATATTTGGTTATAAGCAAAATGTAATGTGCACATTTATTGTCAGAATCTCCTTGGTCATCACTGGCATAAAGACAGTGCTGCATATGCATCCAAATTCTCAAAATTCTAACCTGGCGGGGGTTTTGTTGGCCTGGCAGCCCAACAGGCCTATAATACTCTCCGAGAAACACTGCGTGTCCTCACAAAGGTAGAAATATGCACCTACACACAAACACATGCTTGCATGCTGACCTGTCCAAAGACTTCTTCATTGACGGTGAAGGTAAGATCCAGCATGTCTTCGATGTCATTGTCCTTCATCCACTGAAGGGACTGATGAAACTCTTCATCCAGATACTCCAGGTCACTCAGGTCACACGGTCTACAATCCAACGTGAATAAAGGAAAAGGTGACGGCCTGGACTGCAACATCTACAGGAGTATAAAGTCCCGGTCACACGACACTACCGGAGGACACCGAACTTAAAATGAAACAAGAAATCTGGACTTACGCTGACTTTCGGAGACATCGTTTAACCGTCGTCCAGCTTCAGAAATCTCAAACTGTTGAAAAATGTGAACGAATCCCAACGACGACCTCAATTTGTCCGTATTCCATTATGCTTTCTGTGTTGACGATTCCTTATTATTTGCGCAGTTCCCGTACCTTCAGCGTTCCGTTTGATTGTCATCCAACTTCATCCAACCTCCCACATCTGACGTCTTGCATGAACGTTGCCAATATCTTAAGGGATCAATAACTAAAACTCAGATGAGCTGAACGTGACTTGTCCATGTGTGGGAATGTACGCGTGCACGCACGTTGTTGTTGTGAAGACAAACATGTTGTCAATACAACCAGATCCTGCATCTGCAGGTGCTGCGGACATGAGCACAGGCTGGTTACAGACGTGAGCACAGACTGGCTGCACTTGGTTTCATACCCACTGTCAAGTCACGTCATCATGATTTTGATTTTGTTTAATTGGTAAATGGACTCCATTTATATAGCGCTTTTCCATCTGCATCAGACGCTCAAAGAGCTTTACACATCAATGCCTCACATTCACCCCGATGTGAGGCTGCTGCCATGCAAGGCACCCACTACACACCTGGAGCATCTAGGAGATTAAGGACCTTGCCCAAGTGCCCTTAGTGATTTTCCGGTCAGGCTGGGATTTGAACCGAGGATCCTCTGGTCTGAAGCCCAACGCTTTAACCACTAGATCATCACCTCCCCTGAGGTGATGGTCAAGGTCGCTGTTCGCTTTGTTTTTCTTTTGTTAGTTTTGGTTTTGTTTCGTTCCTTTAAGTGCTCTAGACTTGCAGGCTTTTCGGTGATGGGAGAAGTGCAGGCTCATTGGTCCACTTTTTCTTGAGGATTGACGATTTCCTTCGTTCAATGATGTGACCGGGCCCTTACACTACTGTCTGTGCCGGGAAAGGTATTCAGCCCCAGGTCCTTACCGATTTTATGCCCAAGAAGACAATCATTGACCGCAAACTCACTCTGCGAGTTCTCAGTGAACGTAATGTGAATATCGGGAGTGCTTCTTTACAGCCTATGTTGATTTTCTCTAAAGTGTGTGATTCAGTTGATTGTGCTGTTGTGTGGGCTTTCCTAAAAATTGATGGGAGTATGCTAACTGCACTTAACGCTAACACGAACATCCACCAGGGTTAGCATTTTCTTTAGTAGTGCAAAACAACAGTCCAAAGCTCTAATGACTTCTGAAACTAGGGCACAGAGCAATTTTTGGCTGTTGCCTCCTGTGACAGTTTTGTCATAAAGTGGCACAAAGAATCTTAAACGTAATCTCAAACGTACATGCGCAGGAGGCCTTTATAGAAGGGTCTAGTGAAGAAGGCGTCCAACAGGTACTGATGGATTAGAGCTAAGCCCAGAATTCGTCCGCTGAACCGAAACCTGATATGGACACAAATGCATGCACAGAATCAGAATCTTTAAAGACGTTTCCAAAGTATCTTCGTATACCTTAGCTTAGCTTAGCGTGTGTGCTCACCATTCATGGTGATTGTCTACAAAGGCAGACATGGGGCTAATCTGAACGGTGTAGGTGTCGTTGGCAGAGTATTCAAAGAGGCCATAATAAGGATTGAAAAGCTCCCTGGACACCAAGAAGAAAAACTCTCTGGAAGGCCCGCTGTAGTCCAACCTGCACAACAGATTTATCATTTCAAAAGATTTCCTTAAAAAACATACTTAAAAACATACTAAAAAAAAAGGTCATGTCTCCTCTCCTTGTTCTTGCTCACCCTTCCTCGCCGACAAAGCTGACGTAGAGTTTGCTGCGCTGCAGGTCTTTACGGGAATAGCACATTATCTGGTTGAAGGCATCTTCCAGAAGATGGTCACGACGGATGATTAACCTGAGAAAACAGAAGCGCAACGACTTTCATTAGTGTATGTAAATACGTGTAAAAGAACAAAGTGCAAGATCTTCTTGTGCAGACACTTTTACACAAACATGGAGCACTTGCTTTAGCTTCCCTGGTCCTTGGCCGTAGCCTTTTGTTTCCAGCTTTCTGTAGAAGTTGCGCAATTTGGCCTCAAAGTCTCTTTTGTAGGGTGCTGGGGCTCTGGCATTAGCTCTCTGAGTTCCTGCAGGCATACAACAAGGAGAGTGGAGACATTTAAAGGCAAACGGCCAAAAAGTTAAAGCCATGAATTAGCAATGTGTGGTGGCCTGTGTTTGAACTCTTTAATTGCTTATTGATTCACGGCATTTCTCAGAACAGTTTTTGACAGTTTTTGGGAATCATCTGTGGATCACTCATGTTGGGTAAATAGATGAATCAAAACTTTCAAAATTTTTCTGCAGTACATGTGTGCCAATATGACATCTGTCCATCGGTCTCTAACCAGGCGAGTTCTGCGGTGAGGAGACAGGCGAGCTCCGAGGTGACTGGCAGTAGCTGGGGTGAAGTAAGGCATGAGGAGGCACGTAGGACATGACTTCATCTTCAAAAAGACTGCAGAGGAGACAGAGAGAGAGAGAAATAAACAATTAATTCAGTTAATGTTCTTGGACTAAAGCAAGCAAAAAGGATACAAAGAAATGGAATATAAGAATTAGACGAGATGGATAAAAGAATTACAAAACACCTATGAAGGAAGGGTGTCAAAGTTCAAGAGAATAACCAGGTGTATAACAGGTATGTATGCATACAAGATTCTGCTGCAGGGCGCATCACTCACACTCAAATAACTGAATACCTCTGCAGCACTTAGGAGTAATAATCACAGGCATGTTCGACAGACACAGACACACACACACACACACACACACGGTCAGTTTTATAAATTAGATCACGACCTGCTCTGCTATGCACAGCCACAGTAATTAAGCAGTCGACACCAAACTTGCTATGGTGTCTGGGGGCCTAAGTTTGAAAGTGTATGTGTGCAAACACACACACACACACACACACACACACACACACACACACACACACACACACACAAACACAAACACGGTCAGTCTTCAGATCATGACCCACTCACTGGAGCCCTCATTTTCACAGTTCACGTGGTACTCAGGTCAGGTAGCAAACATTACACTTTATTTACTACGTAGTAGCGGCTGGCTAGAGTGCACTTTAATTACAGTCTGAAGACACCAGTGCGCACCGTGTGCCAGTTAAAGTGTGTGTTTTTTCAATTAAAATGTACCTGTTGTGTATGGCATGCCAGAGCACTGCCGTGATATGACGTGCTGTCACCTTTTATCATCATTCACTTGAATCTCATGAATGTCACAAATTTCTCTATGAAAATTAATGATGACAACATACACACAATACAATGCAACTTACGACACCTTAACTAAAGTGACATGAAATATACAGTGACATGGCTAAAATTCTTCTCTATTAGCCGTGCGTAGAACAGGTAACTCAGGTAGTTAAATCATAAAGCCATCTGAGGTTAAATGATGTGCATTATCACCAATTCTGTTCACACATCCAAATCCTCCACTCCTGTGACACAGTTAGCGTGACAGGATTGCATTACACAACAGCCTCTACTACAACTACTCTAATTACTCGGGGTTCACATGTTTCATTGTAACACACAGTATATTGATTCTTTGGTCAATTATATCATATTTGCTAATATCCTCCTGACTCCCTTCTTGGTAGTCAGGAGGATTTATGAAGTCCATCACAAGTGAGAAATTCAGGGCCCTGCGATCAATATGAGTCTATATCATAAAGCCCATGAACTGCCTGATATTAGGTCACTACCACAGTTACTCATTGTTTTGGAAAGAGGTGGGCATGAAGAGAAATGCTGACACTGTTTTTTAAGGGAATTTCAAAATAAAGCTATGATGAAATAGATGTTTTCAAAATGCATCAATTATATTGGATAATTTTTTAATCAATACATCGAGCCACATCAGTGTTTTGTTACACCCATACAAATTATAATAAAGTTAAAAGGACATAATACAGAAGAGAGCCCAAAACAAACTTTTATTTTTTTATTTACAACAAGACGTTCCCAGAAAGAAGGTCTGACCTGAGCAGCATGACCAGGTCAGCGTCTCCTGATAGCCTGGCCAATCCTGACGCTCCGTCTGTTCGGATCAGCTGCACTTTCTCCCTGTTGGCAGAGGATTAAAGTCATTGCACCCTCTAATGATCATCACCTCCATTTAAGCCCACAGGTACATAAGCCCACTGTTGGAGTAGAGTTTGCTCCTGCGTGTACCTGAGTGAATGGTTCCGGCTGAAGTCTGACTGTCTCTCTTGTAAAATCTCAAAGATGTTGGGTTGTCTGAGAAATGCCACAATCTTTTCGTTGTAAGCTGGAAAAAGAATGCACAAAAATGTAGGTTACGTTTGCTGATCTTTGAAGGAAGCTTTGTGTACTTACGTACCCACTGGGACAGTGTCTTGGTATTGCCCCCTGTTGACAGAGCTGAAGGTGCTGGAAGGCCGCGGCAGGACAGGCGGGCCAGGGTGACGAGGATCTTCACCTACCTAAGGACAGGAAGATCATCATGTGAGTGTTTTATCCACTCTGGGTTTATGGGAGAACTGTATTTGGATGGTGTCCATCCATACATCCATCTATTTTCTATACCTGCTTACTTCAATTAATGGTCATTGGATGGTGACTGGTTTTGCAACATTGTTTCTGTGCACCCCCACAATGGAGTCAAAATGAAATAACCAAAATGTGATTGTAGTGTAGACCTCCAGCTTTACTTCAAGGTGTTTAAAAAACAAAACAAAACCCACACCAGCCATTCATATTCAAGGGTGGAGCTAGGTTTCTTAGAAGGCGGGGGGTTTGACTAGGGGGTGCGGGGCATGCCCCCCCAGGAAAGGTTTGATTTTAAGGGTGCATTTTCCTGCAATCTCAGGCAATTCAAACGTATTTTGGGCATTTGGAACAGGTAACTGGTATAATTTTATTAACAAGCTGAGATGGCTGATAAATAAAAAATTAATTAAATCTGTTTCCGACATCATATGTGATGGCAGTGTTTTATACTCTGCGTAATGGTGATGTTCCACGCTAACAACCAGGCAGGCAAGTAGAAAGCTGGAAATAGTACATCATTATTTGATATTAATGAGTCTTCATTGTTCAAGATGATTTATTCTCCTGGTTCTCAAAGAACACAGAGGTGTAGAAGATTTGCCTGGGGTGAGCCTGAATGAAGCGTCTGACTACATCCTCAGTGTTACGTTCCTTCACCTTTGTGTAGTGTACTGCCATCATGTTCAGTCCTGCAAACCTCTCGTCAGAAATAGTTGCTTGCAGATGTGCTTTCACATGTCAGCGGACAGAGAAAGATATTGGACAGTGGCACAAGTAACTTGTGTGGCATCTTATTGCTTTGTAAATAGTTGTACAAAAAATGCCTAATGTGCATTTTAATATAAATAGTTTTCCTCTACTTGCACCAATCTTGTGTGTTTTTTAAGAGCTGACGTAACGTGTATTTTTCCTCTGAGATCAATAAAGTTTATCTTTATCTTTAGTTGTATATAACGTTGTTTGCTACATTTGTACATATGTTTTTGAAATTTACAATTTATATTTGCATTCTTATATTATATAGTTATAAAAATGGTTTATTAAACATGTTTGTGGTTTTTACAGTAAAAAAAAAATTCTATTTGGATTTTATGCTTTTGTGTGAATTTAGGTTCATTGTGTTAATACAGTATGTCAGAATGAAAGAAAAACTGTCAAGTCACACAGATGAGGTTGTGCTGACAAAAATGATTCCAAACAAGGCAAAGTAAACAGTTTTTTTTAATGGTAAAACCAAAAGTACTCAAAAATGGCCAATTATACCCTGGGCCCCAGAGGGTCAAGCTTTTGGCTGGCAAGTTGTAACACAGACATTTAATTTTTGGCACAGTTCCTTAGATCAGCCAGTGATATTACAGCCATTTTTATACACAGTCCCTCTATTATTTCTTCTTCCATTACAGTGAATTGTTTTTGTTGACTCACCAGTCTTAAGCCCCAGTCACACGGCACAGGACGATAGCTGAACGAAGGAAACAAAGTCACAAATCATCGAAAAAAGGTGGACAAATAATCCTGCACTTTTCCCATCACCGAAAAGCCTGTGACTCGAGTGCAAAAAGAAATGAAACATTTATGATGACGTGACTGACAGAGGGTATGAGACAGAGTGCAGCCAGCTTGTGCTCATGTCTGCAGCACTGGCAGGTGCGGGGTTTGGTTGTCTTGACAACAACGTGTGCACAATGCAGGCCAGCCACAAACAGCTGGAACTGGCATAAATAGCTACAGTAGTTGATAAAACGTTCTTGCTGCTATTGTTTCTGTATGAAAACGTTGGTTTTCGTCCCACACATAAACGGGTCATCAGCGATACAAGGATGATACGTTCAGCTCGTCGGAGCTTTAGTTATTGACCCGTACAGATATCATCAGTGTTCATGCAAGACGTCAGACTTGGGAGGTAGGACAAAGTTGGATGACAGTCAAATGGGATGCTGATATTACGGGAACTACACAAATGATGAGGAACTGTCAAGACAGAAAGCAAAATGAAATACGGATAAATTGAGGCTGTTGTTGGGATTCGTTGATATCTTTTGACAGTTTAAAAATTTTGATGGTGCACCAGTTAGAGAAACAAAGCTGGACGA
This sequence comes from Thalassophryne amazonica, assembly GCF_902500255.1. Taxonomy (NCBI): domain Eukaryota; kingdom Metazoa; phylum Chordata; class Actinopteri; order Batrachoidiformes; family Batrachoididae; genus Thalassophryne; species Thalassophryne amazonica. The sequence goes on along the minus strand of NC_047103.1, from coordinate 128,576,002 downwards.
TCTTTAAATGATGTCACTATAAGTCCAGATTTCTTGTTTCGTTTTGGCTTCCGTGTCCTTTGTTAGTGGCGTGTGACTGGGACTTTTGCCCTGTAACTGTAAAATAGTTGTGGATGAGGCTCTTTATTTCCTTCGTTTTGGCTTCAGTGTCCTTTGTTAGTGGCGTGTGACTGGGGCTTTAGCCCTGTAACTGTAAAATAGTTGTGGATGAGGCTCTTTATTTCCTCTGATGGTAAAGCTGCCCATTTTTCTTGCCAAAACCTCCAGTTCCTGTAAATTTCTGGGCTGTCTTGCCTGAATTGCATGTTTGAGCTCTCCAAGTGGCAAATTATATTGAGGTCAAGAGACTGAGATGGCCACTCCAGAACCCTCACTTTATTCTGCTGTAGCCAATGACAGGTCGACCTGACTTTGTGTTTTGGATTGTTGTCATATTGGAATGTCCAAGTACATCTCATGCGCAGCTTCCGGGTTGATGAGTGCAAATTTTCCTCCAGTATGTTCTGAAAGCATGCTGCATTCATCCTGCCATCAATTTCTGCCTTTGCTTGCCTATGGAGTTCACACATCCCCAAATCATCAACAATCCACCTCCGTGTTTCACAGTAGGAATGGTGCACCTTTTGTCATAGTTTAGGTGAACTGGAAACTTTAGAATTGTCCAGGTCTCCCTTGCAAAAGAGATCTCGATCTCAATGGGACTAACCTGGTTAAATGAAGGTTAAATTAAAATAAATAAAGAGGCCTTGTTGACTCCTCTTCAAATAGAACATTTATGTTTGTGGCCATAAAGATCAAATTTGGTCTCATCACTCCAAATTGCTTTGTTTTCTGTGCTGTTTGGCATATTGTAAGTGGGATACTTTGTGGTATTTGTGTAGCAATGGCTTTCTTCTGGCAACTCGACCATACAGCCAATTTTTCTTCAAGTGCCTCCTTGTTGTGGCTCTTGAAACAGCCACGCCACTTTGTTTCAGAGTGTCCTTATTTCAGCTGAAGTTATTTGTGGGTTTTTCTTTGTATCCCAAACTATTTTCCTGGCAGTTGTTGCTGAAAATCCTGTTGGTCTACCTGAGCATGATTTGGTCACTTCTTGATTAGAGTTGTTGAACACTGCTGATTGGCATAGGTCCTTGGATATCTTTTTATATCCCTTTCCTGCTTTATACACTTCAATTTCCTTTTCCTGCAAATCCTTTGACAATTCTATTGCTTTCTCTATGACTCAGAAATCACAAATGTCAGTGTAGCACTGGACGAAAGATACAAGGGTCTGTCAGGAGCCCTGAAACTCACTGACCTTTTATACACATACACACTGATTACAAGCAAACAGATCACCGGAGAGGATGGTTACCTTTTGTTGCCATTCAAACCTGTTTGTGTCAACTTGTGTGCATGTTATCAGGCCAAAATCACCAGGGTATGTAAACCTCTGATCAGGGTCATTTGGGTAGTTTCTGTTGTCAGTATACTTTAAAAAGAGTAAACACATGACACATGACTTCACACAAGCACTAACCATGAGTGAAAAAAAGATTTTGTGTTATCATTTATATTATCTGAAAATTGGCCAAAAAATATAAAAAATTCTGCCAGGGTATACACAGCTGTACATTCTGCAGTTGATGGCTTTTAGGGAATGACAAGAATCACCCACAAAACCTGGTGTTTGCACAAAAACTGTGTTCAGTGGTTGATAAAACATGGCAAAGGACTGATTAATAAAGATAGTTTAGTCGGTTTCTGCTTTTAATGTTCATGTGTATGCGGGTGATTCTATGGAAATGTGGATCTTTCAGATTTATTGTGCTTGTGGTTTGCATGAGCCACATTTTACCTTTTTGTTTTTGTTTTGTTTGTTTGTTTATCTCAACAACCAAGCGACCTAGGTGGATTACACTTGGTGGGAATATTACTTGGATAAATATTGAGACATAATTAGATTTGTGATTAAGTAGTTTGGTCAAAGAAAAGACCAAGTAAAACATGTTCCAAAACACCTTTTTTTGTATATCTTAACATCAAAGAGGTGTACAGATGGTATCAGCAGTAGTATCCAGCTAAGATAGCAAAATATTTGTGACTGATTGGTATGAATGACTTCAAAATGCAGTCACACATGATGAACTCATATAGAGTTAAAATAAATACCATTACTGACATATGTATATTTATATATCGTGATGTGATGAGCGTGCAGTGTATGCATCAGCCCTCTGATGCTTTTCACTGTAAATGTGCCATGCAGTGTGGGACTTGCACCCGTCCAGTCATGGTCTTGACTCCTTCTGGTCCTTCCTTGGTGCTGACCAAGGCCTCAAATTTCAGTTTGCAAAGGTTTATAAATTAATTATTCTCTGAAAATTCAGCTAAACCACACATAATATTCACAGAGGTTTCTCTCAAGCAGTGACCTCGAGCAGCACTAAGGCAATTTTAAGTAATAACAGGAACTTTGTTCGGATAAAATTGGTTTCAGTGGACACAACAGTGAGGTTTCAAAGCTAATGTGCTGTTTTCCAGATGGCACTGGCTTAAACCCGTCTGAACTCTGAAACAGACCAGCAGTCCCTGAAGGAGTCAGCGTAAGCTGGGCTAAATATGAGAAGAATGTGTGTACTTATGTACCAGCCGTCGTGGGCTGACCTCCCCAGCGCTGTGGCTACGTTGGCGTGTCAGGTGTTGGCGATGAGCCAAAAGGCTCGGAGGACGTGAGCTCTGGAGAGGCAACCGGGGATCGATGAAGGTGGTGGCACGGCAGTTATGGTCCACAAAGAAAGGCTGCGTGTGCACACAGAAACAGTAAACATGGTGTAAATTATACCACAGACTACATTAGAAATGCTTTGTCTTCACAGTATTCCTTTAAATTCTCACAGGGATGTACCTACATGAGATCACATGCCATGTGTTACCGTATATAGTTTTTACTTCTGCCAACAAAGTTGGAGGAGGTTATGTTTTCGCCTGGAACACACAATTTTTCATATATCCTTATTAAATTTTAATCAATTTTTAATACACCACTACCTCAATTTTGATTAACTGATATTTACATTTACTGTTACCTATCTTTTGTGTGTAATTTTATTATAAATTTGATTGCAAAACAAAGTCTGCATGAAGGACTTCAAATGTGTTTGTCTTTTAACCAAGTATTTCCACTTAGTTTGGGGAGTCCACCGCTTATAGTTCTGCTGGACAAACATTAGCCCATGAAATATTACATATGTAAGACATCAGCATTACAAAAACAAATGTTGGGCAGTTGTTTTGATTAAAATGAATGGCATTTGGCTTATGTCTAAAACAGGTTAACCCGGGCAGTGCCGAGTACCCCAGCTAGTCTATATACATAAAGGGTTAATTCTGTTTGTCTGTCCGGGATAAACTCCCAAACTATAATATGTAGCCCTAAAAACTATATATCTTCTGAATCCTCATGACATGGGGAACAAACTGGTACCATTTTTTTAAACGTTCTGGGCAACCAATAATTTAATGCTTTAATGTATTCTCTTTATTTATCTTTTATGGTTACTTGATGTCATCAAGAAAGCCTGAGTACAAAAATTATAAAGCGGTCAGAATTCTAATTCCACCCCACCCCCCATCCTGAGGATGTCATCAAGAAAGCCTGAGTACAAAAAGTATAAATCAGTCAGAATTCTAATTCCACCCCACCCCCCATCCTGACGATGTCATCAAGAAAGCCTGAGTACAAAAAGTATAAAGTGGTCAATTCGAATTCCACTCCAGCCAAACTATAATATGTAGCCCTAAAAACTATATATATTCTGAATCCGCATGACATGAGGAACAAACAGGTATCATTTTTTTTTTTAAAGTTGAACTTAAAAAACAGGGTAACCTGGGCAGTGCCCCAGCTAGTTTCTTTCATATTTGAAAGCATTACACTATGTAACACAATTTTTGTTCCTGGCTTCTAAGTGTTATATTTCAACTGCTTATGTCTAAAGTCTATGGAAAAATGACTACATTCAGCACAAACTTTGATTTTATTTTTTTTAACGTTCTAGAAAGTTCTAAAAGTTTCTTGAAATTTCTAGATAATTCTGGAAACTTCTAGAAAATTCTGGACAGCTCAGTTCAGTTAAAGAATATTCTAGAAGACTACTCAGTAGTAGTGAAGGCGAATCGAGAATATTCTTGAAAACAGACAAATTTCAAAATATCATTGTCCTGATCACAGAAGCAAAGGTTCTGTGGAATAACAGCTATTTTCTATTTATTTAAGGCATAAAAGGTCAGGAAAACACACTGTGTACCCAGGAACAAAACAAAAATAAAAAATTTGTTACATAGTGTTATATAGGCTGGTATATCCTTTATCGATGTACATATTTTGTTCTGAATCTGATCTGGATTACAGATTTTGTGGCCATTTAAATTTAACACTGAAAATGTATATTTATTTTACATTATAATATATTAATCAAATGTGGCCCAATCACTCTCATGCTTGAAAGTGAGGTGCAGACTGGCACTCACTATCGCCTGACAAAGTTTGATCTGGATCTGATCCGGATTGTGGATTTTGTGGACATTTGAATTTAATATTGAAAAGGCCATTTGATGTACATTTTGCATTATATCCCAATCAAAAGTGCCTCAATCATTCTCATTTGTGACAATGAGGAGCAAACTGGCATTCTCAATGACGAGACGAAGTTTGAACTGCATCTGAGTCGTATTGTGGATTCAGCGGATATTTGATTTTAACGCTGAGAACCCCTTTTGATCTGTATTTTGTATTATACTTTAGCTTATGAAAAGCCACTTCTAACAGGACTTTGACCTTGAAAAATTTTTCCAAGGTAAAAATCTGTGGAATTGGAAACTAGTGTTGGCAGAGGTTTCCGCTCTACAAGTGTGATGCTCTAGTTTGTGTGTATAACGGCAGCGTTATCAATTTTATATGTATATATGCTCAAGAATATTGATATTCGGTAACTGGAACTTAAACATGTCTCATTTTAATTCACGACAGAATAAATAATAATAACAATAATAAAAATAATAATAATAATATCAGCAACAATACAACAATACATTTTTGTCACACAGGAAAGCAAAGAGCACTGTTGTGACTCAGGCTGAACATTTTACAGCTCATAAAAAGTGCTGTCATGACACAAAACTCTGTCAATGGCAAATATGTGCACAAAATTGAACCATAACTGTGTGGTGAGGCTGAAAAGACAACTTGGGGGTTCTATTTTGTGTATGTCTGATTATTTAGGAATTTGGTACAAAGCAGACATTTAAGAGCTTGAGCTGCATCTGCCATCTGGCACAAAACAGCGCACAGCACAAAGGCAAATGTCATCACTAGTGTCTAACCGACGCTTTTGTCATTTTCACACACACCAAGCCCATAATGTTCTTTAAATGTACTTGTGCTGATCTGTGCAGTCAGGGGCGTGTTGGTCTTAAAATGAGGTGTGGTCAGGCTCACTGTTGGTGCATTGTTGTTGTCACCAAAACCCTGGTCTAAAAGTTACATTTGTCTGCTATTTATATGGCAAAATATTCAGTACACCTAACTCAGGCAGGTTCATGACATTGGTTGCACACACAGAACCCGGCATGAGTACATCAAACTACAATCAATTCAAATTCAATTAAATATATTTATATGTTGCCAAATCACAACATAAACAGCTCCAAGGCGCTTCACAAGGGTAAAGTCTAACCTGACCAACCCCCTGTCCAAGTCTGGATTCAAATGACTCCAGGCAATCAAACTGCCTTATCTCAGCAGGCAGATTGTTCCACAGAACAGGGGCACAATAAGAAAAAGCTCTGTGGCCTGCTGACTTCTTTTTAAGCTTTGGAACACACAGTAATCCTGCATCCTGGGAACAAAGAGCACAGACCAGGATGTAAAGCTGAGTTAGATTAGCCAGGTGGGATGGTGAATAATTTTGTATGTCAAGAACAATACCTTAAAGTCTGACCTCACATGGAAAAGAAGCCACTGGAGGGAGGACAAATTCAGGGTAATACGATCAAACATTCTTCTCTCAGCCAGAACTCCAGCAATAGCATTTTTTTAACCATTTGATAACCTCTGGTGCTAAACTGCAGTAAATTAGAAACTAGTACATTATAGTAATCTATTCTGGAAGAGAGAAAGGCATGAATCAAAGTCTCTGTGTAAACCAGCGACAGAATTGGTAGAACCTTTGCAATATTGCGGCAGCAATACAAAGCAGACTTAGTGATTTGTCCAAACTGTAGGTCAAAGGGCAGTGTGGGATCAAAGGTTATCCTGAGATTTTTTTTTTTGCTTTATCACTATGATGAATAACATACAAGTCCAAGATTAATGTCAGATGATCAAATTGATGATCCAATTGTTGATGACTGACAATACAATTTTGATGATCCAATCAAGATGATCCAATTTTCAATGAAGACAGACAGTCCTCTAAAGTCAAGTGTGGGTGAGATTATCAGAGTTCATTGGCATGAAAAGCTGAGTCTCATCAACACAGTAATGAAAAGCGATCCCATAGCTATGCAATAGCTGACAAAGTGACATACAGTGCAGCAGGAAAATATTCACAGCGCTTCACTTATTCCACATTTTGTTATGTTACAGCTTTATTCCAAAATGAAGTAAATTCATTTTTCCCCCCTCAAAATTATACTCACAACACCTCATAATGACAACATGAAAAAAGTTTTTTTTTTTAAGTTTTTGCTAATTTAATAAAATAAAAGAACTAACTAATCACATGTGGAGCGTCGATGCTCAGCCATTTTCAAATCTCTCCACAGATGTTCAATCAGGTCTGGGCTCTGGCTGGGCCACTCAAGGACATTCACATAGTTGCTCTGAAGCCACTCTTTGATATCTTGGCTGTGTCATTAAGGTCACTGTCCTGCTGAAAGACGAGCTGTTGCCCAGTCTGAGTTCAAGAGCACTCTGGAGCAGGTTTTCATCCAAGATGTCTCTGTTTATTGCTGTATTCATCTTTCCCTCAGTCCTGGCTCATCTCCCAGTTCCTGCTGCTGAAAAACATCCCCACAGCATGATGCTGCCACCACCATGCTTCACTGTCGGGATGGTGTCTGGTTTCCTCCAATCATGACGCCTGGCATTCACACATAAAAGTTCAATCTTTATCTCATCAGACCACAGGATTTTTTTTCTCATGGTCTGAGAGTCCTTCAGGTGCTTTTTGGTAAACTCCTGGGCCTGGTTTCATAAAGCAGTCTAATCTTGTTTAGTGGACTAAACTCACTTCATCAACTATCTTTGACATTAGTTGTTGGACAAAGCACTTACTCTGTTAAATTTTCATGTTACTCGACTAAAGTTTTTAGCATGGGACAGATAAGGCTCATCTTATTTTAGTCGACAAAACTTCAGCGTCTTACCTCAAAAAAGGTAGGAATCACATACCACCACTTGATGGAGGAGGGACAAAGGAGAGACTTGCGGTGGGAGAGGTTGTTCCGGGACCGGAATAATCCAGTGGAGATGTTTACGAATGGCGAGGTTGGGAGCGCTTTTTCTCTGCTGCAGAGAACTCAGTGATGCTACAAGCAGATGGACCAGCCCGGAAGTAAACAAAACTGAAAACTGTAGTGCACTGGAAGCGTTTCTTGGCAATGGCACTTGCGAGGACACTATGACAGTGAAAATCATTGACTAATGTAAACCGGCTAATCTATGCATTGATGTGAAACGGAGATTAGACGGATAAAGTTGGGTGACTAACCTTAGTCGACTAAGTAAGCTTGGTAGACTGTCAGATTAGACTGCTTTATGAAACCGGGCCCAGGCGGGCTGACGTGTACCTTTTACTAAGGAGTGGCTTCCATCTGGCCACTCTACCATACAGGTCTGACTGATGGATTGCTGCAGAAGTAGTTGTTCTTCTGGAAGGTTTGCCTCTCTCTACAGAGGAATGCTGGAGCTCTAACAGAGTGACCATCAGGTTCTTGGTCACCTCCCTGACTAAGGTCCTTCTCCCCCAATTGCTCAGTTTAGACGGGCAGCCAGCTTTATGAAGAGTCCTGGTAGATCTGAACTTCTTCCATTTATGGATGATGGAGGCCACTGAGGTTATTGGGACCGTCAAAGCAGCAGAAATGTTTCTGTACCCTTCTCCAGATTTGTGCCTCGAGACAATGCTGTCTCTGAGGTCTACAGACAATTCCTTTGACTTCATGTTAGTTTATGCTCTGACATGCACTGTCAACTGTGGGACCTTATATGTCGGCAGGTGTGTGTCTTTCCAAATCATGTCCAATCAACTGAATTTACCCCAGGTGGACTCCAATTAAGATGTAGAAATATCTCCAGGACAATCAGCGGAAACAGGTTGCACATGAGCTCAATTTTGAGCTTCACGGTAAAGACTGTGAATACCCATGTGCATGTGATTTCTTAGTTCTTTTATTTTTAATAAATTTGCAAAAATCTCAAAAAAAAAAACAACAAAAAAAACTTTTTTCACATTGTCATTATGGGGTTTTGCTGGAGCTCTGACAGTGACCATCGGGTTCACCTCCCTGACTAAGACCCCTCTCCCTGATCGCTCAGTTTAGATGGGGGAGCAGCTCTAGGAAGAGTCCTGGTGGATCAGAACTTCTTCTATTCCAATAACAGTAATGCAAAAAATATAAAAATCACTAAATAATATCACTTGACTACTTCACTACACTGCTACACCTTTTAAATGATCTGATGGCTTGCATTAAAGATTTGCATCTATTTCCTCACCAGAAAACCTTTGACTTGAATTCACCACCAGTAGGGCTCCAGCATCCAGTGCACATGTGCCTCAAAGGTAAATGACAGTTAACAATCTGGTGTAATTCATGTTGCACCCAAAACACACACCTGTGATTAATTAAGAGAATAAATAAAACTCCTCTGCATCCTGTTGATAAGTTTATGCTTAGATTTTGTGCCACATAAACAGCAAAGCGTTGGTAGACATGCGCAAATTCACTTGCACTATGTGCTTTGGATTGTGTGACAGAGATACTAAAAACAGGCCCAGATTAACATTGTCAGGGCTCCCACCTTGCCAGCGTGGTCGTGTTTCATCTCCCAGCCTCTGGGCAGCTCCAGCTGCTTGTTGGCAAACATGTTGAGAAAGGCCACCAGGTCCCTGTTGTGCTGGTATCGCTCAAAGTGATGAGCATCCCGACGAACCTTACTGATCATATGCTTCAGACATGTGTTGGTAGTGAACATACGGTAGGCACTCTGAGAGGCAGAAGGAGAATGTGCATTAGCAGCCAATAGGAGGTGTGTCTATAATAAGGAAGCGTGACCTGAAGATATGGCCACTGGTGGTCACAGGTAACACAAACCGTAGCTTATATAATGCACTAATGCGCTAACTGAAAAGTTAACTTGACAACGCTAAACTGAAAATGCTAAAACATTCAGCTGAGGCTACTGATAACTGATAACTTTTATTATATGCATTTCCAACTCCAAATCAGAAAAAGTTGGGGCGCTATGAAAAATGCAAAAAAAAAAAAAAAACAAAACAAACAAAAAAACCCTGCAGTAATTCTAACATTTGCTTTCACTTCTATTTCATTGCAGACAGCATCAATCAAAGATACGAGGTCTGTCCAAAAAGTATCGTACCTCTTTATTTTTTTCAAAAACTATATGAATTTGAATCACGTGTGATTACATCAGCCAAGCTTGAACCTTCGTGCGCATGCATGAGTTTTTCCACGCCTGTCGGTTGCATCATTCGCCTGTGGGCAGGCTTTGAGTGAGCACTGGTCCACCCCTCCCGTCGGATTTCTTTTGTCTGAGAACTTGCTGAGAGACTGCCGCTTTGCTCCATGAAATTTTTTTCAGAAACTGTTAGATTCTGTCGGCGTCACGTGGATTATGGACTGTTAAAACCTTTTTAAAGACGGCCCACAGCGGCGGAGGGCGCGCGGCACGCTGAGCGGCCATTCGACAGGCTGGATCGACCAGATCATTTCTAAACTGAATGCTGTGTTGATCCGGGACATCATGTGACTACCACAGAAATGGCAACAGACCTGGACATAGCACTTTTGTGGCACATTCCACTGTTACAGGAGATTTTGTAATGAAAGACGTGCGGAGGATTTCGCGCGTCGGCACGAAGCAGCTTAGGACGCGCAGCAAAAAAACACTTCCGTCTTGGAAGTCTCACAGGACATGTTGGGGCATGTCCAGCTGTTACACAATTTCTCGGATACTCACTCGACTGAAAGCCATCGAAAGCCGTCTGAATCTTCTGAATGGTTTCCAACACGGAGGTGTTTTTTTTTTTTTTTTTGCTGCGCGTCCTGAGCTGCTTCGTGCCGACGCGCGAAATCCCCGCACGTCTTTCATTACAAAATCTCCTGTAACAGTGGAATGTGCCGCAAAAGTGCTATGTCCAGCTCTGTTGCCATTTCTGTGGTAGTCACATGATGTCCCGGATCAACACAGCGTTCAGTTTAGAAATGATCTGGTCAATCCAGCCTGTCGAATGGCCGCTCGGCGCGCCGCGCACCCTCCGCCGCTGTGGGCCGTCTTTAAAAAGGTTTTAAGTCCATAATCCGCGTGACGCCGACAGAATCTTCACCGATATACAACTGAATCTATCGAATGGTTTCCAACTGCCTGTCTCTAACAGTTTCTGAAAAAAATTTCATGGAGCAAAGCAGCAGTCTCTCAGCAAGTTCTCAGACAAAAGAAATCCGACGGGAGGGGTGGACCAGTGCTCACTCAAAGCCTGCCCACAGGTGAATGACGCAACCGACAGGCGTGGAAAAACTCACGCATGCGCACAAAGGTTCAAGCTTGCCTGATGTAATCACACGTGATTTAAATCCATATAGTTTTTGAAAAAAATAAAAAGGTACGATACTTTTTGGACAGACCTCGTATTTCATGTTTTGTGTGGTCAGTTCATTTGTTAATATTCATTCCTGCCATTTCAGGCCTGCAACACATTCCACAAAATGTAGGGATGTGACAATGTAGGGTCAGTAATGAGGTAAAAATAAATAACTCACTGTATTTCAAACCATTGATGTAAATAAGTGATTACATCATAATTTGAAGCAAAAACAGCAGAGGATTTCCAGTTTGTCAACAAAGAAAGGTTGTAAGAGATTAGCATATTACTCTTTCTGCAGTATATATCATTAAATGATTCAAGAAACCTGGAGAAATTTCAGTGCATAAAGGACAACGGCGCAAGCCTAAGCTGAACATCTGTGATCTCTGATCCTTCAGGTGGCACTGGATCAAGAATGGTCATTCATCAATAAGTGATAGAACCACACGGGAAAGGGATGATTTTTGTGGAAATCTTTGTCAAGCACTATAGTATGAAGCTGCAGTCACAAATGCCACGTATAACATTACTGTGTGAAAAAGAGGCCTTATGGTAATGTTGCTCAGACACAGCTTTGACTTCTCTGGCTCAGAGTCATCTCTGTTGGACTTGCACACTGTCTGCTTGGGACAAATGACAAAAAAGGACCATACAGACTGTTTATCAGCAACTAGTCCAAAACCAGGGTCTGTCATGGTATGGGGTTGTGTCAGTGCTCTTGGCAAAGGTCATTTACACTTCTGTGATGGCAGCATTAATGCAGAAAAGTACATTGAGATATTAATGTTTCATTGAGAAACCAAAGTCAAAGTACATGTAAGAATCACTTTTTATTGTGTTTCCCATATCGTCCCAACTGATATGAGGTTGCAATATGAAGCATGCCTTCTAGCCAGAAATCCGCATTGGGTGCTAGAATAGCTTTTGTCAAGGCAGAGTACAAAGACATCACAATTAGCAGAGGGTTTGGATGAATCTAAAGAAAGTGGCTTCAGCAAATGCTCACCTTTAACCCTCAAGCAACCGAATGAGGTCATTTACGACCTCAGGCATATATGTTTGTGCGCCTTTCCTCCAGTTCAAATGGGAAAAAGGTTTCCTACCATGAATTTGTCAATCTATTTGTCCTGCATGTGCTTATAGAATTTTGCAAGGATCAGGCGATCCGTGTGGCAACTATAATCCAAACTTCTTTGGGGTCATACGACCCTGGGGAAAACTACGAGTAATGGCTTTGCTGACCATGGTATTACTGTACTTAATTAGGCCCACAGACAATAACTCATTGACTGTCAATGGGGTATTGTTAAGCTAAAGATGAAAAACACAAGACCCAACAATATAGATGAGCCACTATCAAAGCAACCTGGACTTCCATAACACCTCAGCAGTCCCACAGTCTGATCTCCTGCATGCCACTCTGCACTGATGCAGCAATTCATGCAAAAGGAGCCCGAGCGAAGTACTGTATGTATAAACAAAAAGTACTTATCAAAATTTGATACTTCTGTAATATAAATCCTTTTTATTAATGACCTCATAAAATATTTAAATATTTTGAGATATGCAGTTGCTATTTTTTTGGAGCTGTAAGTCTAGCATAATTATCAAAATTAAAATAACAAGAGTGCTCTGACAGACAGACAGATGGACAGATGGATGCAAAGTCTTCACAATACCCAATGACCATAGTTATATGGCCAATATATGGCTGTTCCATGAGGTGGTCTAGCTGGTTACAATATGCATAGTATCATCCTATAGCAAGGATTGGGACCACGTTACATGAAATTCCATCTAAAACTGTGAGAGGAGTTGATTTCAGAATGCAGACACCCACTCATAAAACTGGCAGTGTCTAGGTTTGTTAACTGAAAGCCATAACTCTGCCAAAATGTGTCAATCTTGTACAATATTACAATATGCGTATTATCAACCCATAAAAAGGAATTGTACCAACTTTCACAAAATTCCTACTAAAAATTTGAGTTAGTTGATTTTAGAATGCAGGCACCGACTCATGAAACTGATGGAGTCTAGATTTGTTAATCAACTCTGGTAAAATGAGCTCAACTCACACAATATTACAATATGTGTATTACCAATGTATAACAAGGACTTGCACTAAGTTTATACAAAATGTCAGTAAATAAACCCTGCTCCTGATTATGTCAATCAGTTTGAGACTTGAACCAAGTATTAAAGTGACATTTCATGAATATTTTATTTTGTCTAAATGCATTTTCTAACCCATTCATCCACCTGACTGGGATGTAAAGTGTCTCAAACTACAGCTGACAGTTTGCACTTTAACCTCATACTCATGAATTTGCTGTCAACGCTTCATCTGCCTTGTCTGAGACCACCAACCTGTAAAAGGGTACCAGCCTTGAATCGGGGAAGTAACTTCTAATGGACTGAATCCCTTTTCTAATGTGTGCTCGGGCTTTAATGTATGTGTACTATGTGATTTGTACAAAATAGCTGAATCCTATTCTCAGCACAACTGTAGACACTGTAGCACACCCATAATATAACTTTAGTACACACTTGGCTTATCAGGAAAACCTTTTGGCATTGTCACGGCATATACAACACAGCGGTTAAAACAAAACCATGGCACAAGTATGGAATGTTCTAGTTCATCAAGGACACCTTCCTGGACCCTCAAATATTTTCCCAGGTAAGGACAGGGTTTGAAGGTCAGGGTTGAGAAAAGGGTTTAATGGTATGAGGGTGATATCTTTCAGGGTGGTAATTTGTCTTTATGAATTTTTGTTCCCAGAAACTACGTATTCTTTTGAGAGCACAAATTTATTATGTGATAAGCACAAATAAGTTTCCTGCTCCCATGACACCTGCCAGATTCCACAGCACACCTAAAAAAAAAACAAAAGGGGGGGGGGGGGGTGCCGTACAGGGTTGGAATGTAGCACAGTGAAGAAGTCTGGACTGGTGAGGAACTTGGCGCTGGGAGACTGAAGCAGAAGGTTGAGACGAGACCTGGAACTGGACTGTGCGACACTGCTGTCCCTACGCAGCTCTGCAAAACACATAATGGCACATGTTAATGTCTGGGGTGATGCTGTTCAGAATCCATATTTACTGGCCTTCTTACACATGGGGCTTCATGTTGAACATCACAAGCCTGCAATTCTGTGTGAGCATTTCTGTGTCATGTCATGGAAGTCTGCTGTGATCTGTAACACACACCCACTGCTCAAGGTGCCACATGCCTCTACATCAGAGAGCAATGACAGAGCCCCCCCACCCCGCCCCCAAGGCAGAGGACGTGCAACAAGCAGCAGCTCTTTTCCGTTGGAATAGACAGGCACAGAAACAGATACACATATTTTTTAAAGACCTAAAAATGTTTTGTTTGTCTGATGCGTTTTTTTAAGGATTCATGATCTCTGTCTGCAGCATATTTGTGCCTGAAAAGTTTCATATCTGTTAATAAAAAACCCGGCACTAGTTTGCTGAGAAAGATTATAATATGACCACTTTAAAACCACAGTGCATAAAATAGTAAAGCATTTAAATGACATAAAATGCAAAATAACTAACTTAACTACATAGACCAGAATGCACTGCAGCGAGAGGGATACCTGGAATGGAGGGCTGCATGTCAGTCTCATCTACAGGCAGCTCATTGATTGGCTGCTCCTCTGGTCTGCTGTCATTGGTTATTGTCCTGCGTATGCTCTGATACCTGGAAAGATGGTGTATGAGCGTTAACGTGACATTTAAAGGCTTTTATTTGTGTACAGTCATGAAGACCTTTTTCCCAAGGTGCAGCATAATACGAGGGTCAGCTGGAAAGTTCTGCCTCCTGAGTGATTATTTCAACAACCAGCAACATTCTGCTTAAAGCCTGGAATCTTCTCTATCAGGCAGCGTTGTTAGTTTTTCTGGTAGTCACCTTTCCTTTCCACACACTTAAACCAACCCCAGACAGACAATTGCAGCCAGTCCACGAAGAAATCAGGTGTCTTCTGTCTGCCCCAGAAACACACACCTGCTTGCACATCTGCATCATCAGTGTAACGTGTCCCTTCAGGTGTTCTTTCAGTTTGTGATAAAGGAAAAAATCAGCGGACAAGAGATCTGGACTGTACGGCGGTTGTGGTAAGATCTTGTGAAATCTGAGGTGCTGAAATGCATCCTGTGTTTGTTGACTTGTGTCAACGATCATTGTCATG
Organism: Thalassophryne amazonica; assembly: GCF_902500255.1. Taxonomy (NCBI): domain Eukaryota; kingdom Metazoa; phylum Chordata; class Actinopteri; order Batrachoidiformes; family Batrachoididae; genus Thalassophryne; species Thalassophryne amazonica. The sequence goes on along the minus strand of NC_047103.1, from coordinate 128,560,926 downwards.
CTGAAGAACTGCAACTATTCCAGGACAAACCTGCTTCAAGTGTGTGCGCAGCTTTTGCTAAGTGTCCACATATCAATTAGGGTTGACAGCATTGCCGTGTTCTAAAAGTTCTGCAAGGACTGTCATCGCATCTGCACTTGATGCTGGCTGTTATGGGATGCCCTCTACAGGCTTGGCTATGCAGATTCTTTGTGGTTGGATTTTCGCCCTTCAAATTCCAAGTACATCCCATGCGCAGCTTCTGGGCTCATGAGTGCAAATTTTCTTCTAGCATTTTCTGATAACATGCTGCATTCACCCTGCCATCAATGCTTATCAAGTTTCCCGAGCCTTTGTAGCTCAAACATCCCCAAAACATCAGCAATCCACCTCCGTGCTTCACAGTAGGAATGGTATACCATTCATCATAGGCCTTGTTGATTCTTCTCCAAATGTAACGTTTATGGTTATGGCCAAAAAATTCCATTTTGGTCTCATCACTCCAAATGACTTTGTTTGGTGTATTGTAAGGGGGATACTTTGTGGAATTTGTGTACTAATGGCTTTCTTCTGGCAACTTCACCATGCAGCTTATTTTTCTTCAATTACCTCCTTACTGTGCATCTTGAAACAGCCACACCACAGAGTCAGAGACTCTGTATTTCAGCTGAAGTTATTTTGGGGTTTTTCCTTTGCATCCTGAACAACTTTCCTGGCAGTTGTTGCTGAAATTGGTCTACCTGACTGTGGTTTGGTTCCAACAGAATCCCTCATTTTCCACTTCTTAATTAGAGTTTGAACGCTACTGATTGGCATTCCCAATCCCTTGGATATTTTTTATATCCCTTTCCTGTTTTATACAGTTCAATGACGTTTTCTTTGACAATTCTTTTGCTTTCCCTATGACTCAGAAACCAAAAACGTCAGTGCAGCACTGGATGAAAGATGCAAGGGTCTGTCAGAAGCCCAGAAACTCACTGACCTTTTATACACACACACACACACTAGTTACAAGCAAACAGATCACAGGTGAGAATGGTTATCTTTTGTAGCCATTCAAACCAGTTTGTGTCAACTTGTGGTCACTGGGCCAACATCACCAGAGTATGCAAATTTTGATCAGGGGCATTTGGTTCGTTTCTGTTGTGATTATGATTTAAAAAGAGTAAACACAGTTGTTTGACAATAAATGGCTTCACACAATTACTTTTGTGTTGAGTCTTACAGACATAAAGACATGGATGACCTCTAATTTCCTGCTTTTAAACTCAGATAAAACTGAAGTTACTGTACTTGGCCCCACAAATCTTAGAAACATGGTGTCTAACCAGATCCTTACTCTGGATGGCATTACCCTGACCTCTAGTAATACTGTGAGAAATCTTGGAGTCATTTTTGATCAGGATATGTCATTCAATGCGCATATTAAACAAATATGTAGGACTGCTTTTTTGCATTTGCGCAATATCTCTAAAATTAGAAAGGTCTTGTCTCAGAGTGATGCTGAAAAACTAATTCATGCATTTATTTCCTCTAGGCTGGACTATTGTAATTCATTATTATCAGGTTGTCCTAAAAGTTCCCTGAAAAGCCTTCAGTTAATTCAAAATGCTGCAGCTAGAGTACTGACAGGGACTAGAAGGGGAGCGCATATCTCACCCATATTGGCCTCTCTTCATTGGCTTCCTGTTAATTCTAGAATAGAATTTAAAATTCTTCTTCTTACTTATAAGGTTTTGAATAATCAGGTCCCATCTTATCTTAGGGACCTCATAGTACCATATCACCCCAATAGAGCGCTTCGCTCTCAGACTGCAGGCTTACTTGTAGTTCCTAGGGTTTGTAAGAGTAGAATGGGAGGCAGAGCCTTCAGCTTTCAGGCTCCTCTCCTCTGGAACCAGCTCCCAATTCGGATCAGCGAGACAGACACCCTCTCTACTTTTAAGATTAGGCTTAAAACTTTCCTTTTTGCTAAAGCTTATAGTTAGGGCTGGATCAGGTGACCCTGAACCATCCCTTAGTTATGCTGCTATAGACGTAGACTGCTGGGGGGTTCCCATGATGCACTGAGTGTTTCTTTCTCTTTTTGCTCTGTATGCACCACTCTGCATTTAATCATTAGTGATTGATCTCTGCTCCCCTCCACAGCATGTCCTTTTCCTGGTTCTCTCCCTCAGCCCCAACCAGTCCCAGCAGAAGACTGCCCCCCCCTGAGCCTGGTTCTGCTGGAGGTTTCTTCCTGTTAAAAGGGAGTTTTTCCTTCCCACTGTCGCCAAGTGCTTGCTCACAGGGGGTCGTTTTGACCTTTGGGGTTTTTCCGTAATTATTGTATGGCTTTGCCTTACAATATAAAGCGCCTTGGGGCAACTGTTTGTTGTGATTTGGCGCTATATAAATCAAATTGATTTGATTTTGATTTTATCATTCTTATTCTCTGAAAAATGGCCAAAAAAATCCAAAATTCTGCCAGGGTATGCAAACTTTTGAGCACAACTGTATTTAACAAATTGACCAAAGAAACACCTTAAATAATTTCAAAATGAAGGAAAGCCTTGATTTTTATTCATTCGATGAATGTATTGAGGTTGTCACACCAGTGTCTCCTATGGCTAGTATCTTACTGGGTTGCGACAGCCTGTCAATGGCATCCACGAGGAAATTCGAGCAGTTCACCATGATCACCATGTTCACCGTCCCTTCGCCTCAGTTATGGGGCACCGCATACGTGCAGCTTGATTTTTTTTAAAAAGCTAATTGACGGTGCTAGTTGTTCTAACACACACACACACACACACACACACACACACACACACACACACACACACACACACACACACACACACACACACACACACACACACACACACACACACACACACACACACACACACAATCCACTCTGCTGTAAGCCGTCAGGAGGCATGAAGAGCTGTTGGGATGAAAAGCTGAAGTGCTTTTCATAGGACTGAGGAACTACACAAAGTCTTTTTTTTCTTTGGAAGTACAAAGTCTGTGCACAGCATCACTGGACAACACGTCGCAATTTGGACTCCTATTTAACATTCCTGTTGGACTTTAGCAGCAGTGGAACACCAAAATGTAAGTCCCTTTTCTTTTTTTTTTATAAATTAACATACCATTCAACTCAGCTTCGCCTTGTTGAATGGTATGTTCCAGCTTTCACCTCATAAAATATTCGTACCATTGAACTCATAAACTCATTATTTGTATAAAAGCACCTCCTGGGCATCTTCTGCAAGTCCGTCAGTGGCTTTTCACGTTTCTTGTGTTTTTAATTATTATTTTATTATGTATTTTGCTTCATTATTATTTTCAGTACTTTTTCTGCCTGCAGTGGGAGGAATTTTCACAGCCTCTTTAACACAATAACAATGTAATAGTCAACATCCATCCTGAGCACTGTGTGTGCAAACGTGATGTCGTGCCAGCCACGCCAGTCGCGCTGAACATCCGTGAGAGTGCTGCACAGCATTTGCACACAAATCCTTGTGCCTGCAAAGGATGCATCAGTGCCGCTCGACTTTCACGTGTGTGCCGCACACCATGTCAGTGTCCCACGCTCAGTCTGTGTGTGAGCTGCTCGAGATTTGTGGCCGTATTTTTGTCGCAACTCCGGACGGCATTCGGCTGACAGTCGGCCGTCATGCGCGCACGTGTTGGGAGGACCAATTCAGTGAGATTCCATATGAGAAAGTTATAACCTTTTCGCCTGTTTTTGTGTGATTTTGTGTCTCTGCCTTCGCTCCACCAGTCATGCGTCAGTGAGATACTAGCCTAAGCAGTCAGACAGAAGGGGAAATGTTAAAATGTTACATACTAGCCACAATGCATAATGAGAGCTGAAACCAAAACAAAGCTTCACATGTAATTCAATGTAGTTTTCTTTCTTCTATTATCTTTTTATTTAGTTTTATTTTTAAAAAGTTTTTATTCAGTATAGGCTGTTGCTCTTGAGGGAGACGCTTCTTCATATGAACTGTTTTTATCAACAGTTTAGCCGAGCAAAATAAGTTAGCTGCAGTCCAGGAGCTAAGCTTACTGCGTATTACTCCTGAGTAGACCATGTCCAACACACATGCATGTGCATTTATTGTGACTAAACCAAATAAGTCCCTTCAGCATGTCCCTTGTTTCCCCCAAGGTTGCTGAGGTGGATTTGCATATTGATTTGGCATAAATTTTTACACCAGATGCCCTTCTTGATGAACCAAGTGCACTTAACTGCTTGGCCACCACCCCTAATTTATTGTGGATAAACAAAATTGTAAAAAAACAGCTTAAAAGAATTTTGTCTCTGACCACTCTGCCAGGTAGCCTATGTAAAGGGCCTATTTCACAAAGTGCTCTTCCTTCCCGTTTAATTCCAAATAGTACATCAGGGTGCATTTTAAACCATCAAAGTAACTTGTTGATCCGTCTGTGTCCGTCTTAAATAAACTTACATAGTAGTTACAGCCATCATCAGCACCAGTTTTGAAATCGGGGTCCAATTTTCAAACTGTTCAAAAATTTCATCACAATTAGCACAAGTGTCACTAGTGTGGTAACCTCTGGGTGTTTGTAGTCTTAACAGCTTCAGTTATGTTTGAATGTCTTTAAACTTGGTATTCGTAGTGAGAACAGCTCAAATCTTGTTTGATTGTGCTCCATTGGGGTACAAATTTGAAGCCGAAGGAGCGTTTGTTCCTGTTCTGGCTGAGGGTGAAGTGCCTTACTTTCGTTATCTGGTAGGTTGCCAGGTTTGCACTTTATAACACAACTCCTGCTGGCAACTGTTACACTCCCACCTTTCCCAATACCTGTTAACCTGCTACACCTCCCCTCACTGATCTCCACTCACCCAACAACAACAAGTACTTCACTATAGGCAATTATTCAAAATACAACAACATCAGAAATAAGTAAGTACGTCAGTCCCTTCAGATGCTCCCTTGTTTTCACTCGGGGTCGCCACAGCAGATTCAAAGTGGATCTGCATGTTGAATTGGCACAAGTTTTACTCCGGATGTCCTTCCTGACACAACTCCACATTACATGGTGAAAACTGGCAAGGGTGGGGCTTGAACCGGGAACCTGACACACTGAAACCAAGCGCACTAACCACTTGGCCACCACCCCTGCACAACACCATCAGAAATGAAATACATAAAAAAATTGAATGTGCAGTACTGAGTATTTGAGTAAAAGGTGGGGTACAAGATCATCTCAATACTCCCAGAAAAATAGACAGGCCTGTCTACATGTCATATTACTGTCTAATCCTATACAGTACACAAAGTTTCCCTCTAATTTTAGTCTTGACTCATGTAGAAATGTTTTGAAACCCAAAACACACAGAGGGGTTTGCTCACACAGAAAGGAGGAAAAAACAAACCCTGAACTCATCTCCTGTCATATCCTAATGACAAAGGTATACTAGACCACACACCCATACGTGGTCATCACTAACGCTATATTATTACCCTGCCATGAAAACCTTAAAGTCCTGCAATCAACTTTAGACTCTGCCATAGTCTGACAGTCATGCACATTAACATCGTGATCACTTTCAATAGCTGAGCATCAGAGGAGAAGTCTGCTGTCGCATCTGTCCACTTGGGTTCACTAACAGACTTGTAACATTCTTGTCAGCACTGTGGCACTGAAACCCACCACCGGCGGATCAGCAGTGACCCTTGTCAATGAAAAGTCCCCATGCTTAGCAAGTACTGACAAGCCCCCCTCAGACAGAGGAAACTGTGAAACAAACAAAACTGTCCTGTTCTTCGGCTCACTTTCTGGCAAAGCTCGAGAGGCACCTTAATCTCTCAACGAGAGGCCGTCATCACTCGAGCCTGTGGATGAACTGTTGACACAGGAAACCTCACACCCAGACACACCAGAGAGGCAGGAAATTATGGGTATGTATGATGATTTGGAACAAGTCTTAAACCGGATGCACTTCCTGATGCAACTCCACATTACATGGAGAAATGTGGCAGGGATGGGGTTTGAACCAGGAATCTTCCGCACTAAAACCAAGCGCATTTGGCCGCCACCCCTGCTAATACCACACTAAAATACAATAATAAAACATTAATAGTGTGGCAATATGTTTCTCTTGTATTTTAATGTGGATTAAATAAAGATAAAATGACAAGACGGTTAAAAAAAGAGCGAGGCTCACTCGTGCAGGTGTTCGTTTTGAGTGACAGCTGACTGAACCAATAGGAGAGACCAGGATTAACCAAGCACTGATGCTAGCCTGATTGGAACCAGATTATTTGCACAGAATATACCTCTGTGGTAATGTGTGGTGTTTATATTTGGCTCCTTTTGTCCAACTGAGTCACGGCCTTAACAGTTTTGTGGGACAGAGTCAGAGTCAGGGTCTGCATCCCTCTGCGACACAGATTGTCTTCTTTTGCCTATTTTCACTTGATTTCTTCCTGGTTGTCCTCCCACCTGTGTGTCGTTTTCCTTAATCACCTCCCACTGTATTCTAAACCCTGGGTTAATGTTCCCATGAGCTGGTAGTATATCTGTTGTATTATTCATGAGTGTGCTAGTGTTTTTAATCACCTCCTCATGTTTCCTCATTGCTGAACTTTGAATCCCAGTTTTTGACTTCCTCCTCAAGCCTACTGTTTTGGATAATATCTGCCTGTGATTGTGTTTGACCTCTGGACTTTTGACCTTTGGCCTACTTATTAGATCTGTATTGTGCATCAGAGGTGCCAAAAAGGGGGGAATAAGGAGAAGGATTCTAGGGGCCTATGATTGATAGGACTGCAGAGAGGCCCCTAATACAATTATAATACTGACAAAATAATACGGGGGTGGCCCAGTAAGATTTCTTTTCATGGGGCCCAAAATCCCTGGTGGTGCCCCTGTTGTGCATACCCACACAGACACCTTAGTTTGCTTATTGATCTCCAGTGTATGACTTAGGTCTGTCCCCACTTTATGAAAAAAGTTTGTACTTTCTTTCCTGCCTGTTCTAGGCACTGGGGTCATCTCAGTCTCAGAATACTGATAATATGTACCAGCCACTACTGAAAGAACTGGCCATGACTGAACCAGTGGAGAGTGACATTCTGGCTGGTCTACTGCATCAGGACAAGCAGTTTCATGCTGCATTCCTAGAATCCATCCTAGAGTCTGCCCCAGAGTTATATGTCTGAACTTTTAAACCTCTGGTCTGTTTCCTAGAACTTTTCTGTGTATACTGTCACAGACACTTCAGCTCGTTTAATGATCTCCGGTGTATGACCCTGGACTGTCCCTGGTTTATGTTTAAAATAACTTTGCACCTTTCCCCCCGCCTGTTTTCTGTGTCATCTCAGTCTCAGAGTCCTGATAGACAGACTGCTGCTCCTTTAGAGACCAAACCGTTGTCAGCTTCCCCATGAGTAAAACACAAGCGGATTTGTGATTAAAAATAGATTCATTCACTGAATACACGTGAAATTTTCGTAGGTTGAAAGTCATGTCCACAGGCAGAGGCTTGGTGCTCTGTGTTGTGCACAAACACAGACACATAGGGGAACCTGTTCACATGTGTGACTCTTCTATATATATATCAAGCTCACATACCACAATGATCAAAATTGTCCATTAAGTTTGAATGTCATGCGTTCTTACCTGCGATTCAGCTGCTCCATCTGCTGTATGGAGTTGGACCTTTGGAGGGTCTGTGGTGCAGGGGGAGCAGTGGGACGTTGCCAAGTTGTAGTTCTGTTCACGTGGTCCACATAGAATATACGACCATGGCTGTCAATACGGGCCTCCCAGTCTGGTTTCAATATAGAGACACATTAAGGAATAAATACTGTACATGCTGTAAACCCACAGGAAAACACAGTTGGGTATGTAAATAAATATACATTATCTCCTGCCCTCATGACTCTGTAAAGAAAATAATGTGTAAAGGGAACATGTGAGATACATTTTCTGAAAAGTTCCTGAATCAGTTGATAAGCAGTTGTATACAGGTGAACATCCTGCCAAGACCCTGCACATCTCTGGAGGCAGGGGTCTGGTGGTCACTCTGCCAATCAACTGTGAACCAGCAAATTTGGCTGTGGTTGGGGAAAGCTGCAGTTATCTCTCAAACCTAGTCCTCAGGTACCACCGAACCAACACATTTTCCATCTCCACATGGTCTGACACAAGGTGATTAACTCACTAACAGACTAACAGATACCTGAATGAGCTCATCGGCTTGTGGCAGAGCAGGGAAATATGGAAAATGCACAGGTTCAGTGGTAGTTGAGGATCAGGTTTGAGAACCACTGATCTCATGTATCAGCTGGGGTTGAATTCCTCTAGGTGGATGGACAGGCTGTTCCCCTAGCATTGCAAGCAATCTTTGCTTCCACCTGGGACACAGATATCAGATCTGGAGTGGGAGCATTCACTGGTGCTGCTCATCACTGCATCCACCACAATATTACCACTCCGACAGACTAGAAGAAAGAACTTGTCCCTCTGGAGAAAGAAAGGGGTGATCACTTGGATTCCAACAATTACCAGGGTATAAAACTGCAAGGGTCATTCTTAAAAGGATCTTGTCCCAGGTACTTCCTGTTCTGTGACTGGAGCAGTCTAGGATTGTACCCAAGAAGTCAACTATTGATTGTGTCCTAGATATGAACTGATGTCAGTCATGCTTCTTTGCAGCCTATACCGATCTTCACAAAGTGTTTGATTTCGTTGATTAGGCTGCTTTGTGGGGCATTCTGAGAACTTGTGGGATCTGCAATAAGTTCCCTGGCATCATAGCCAGCCTACACAGCGGTGCTGTGAGTGCTGTACAGAGCGGAGTCAGAGCCTTAACTTTTCCCCTTGATGTCTGCCATTTTTCAAGGATGTGTCCATTCAATACTTGCATGGACTGGGTGTTAGTTTGGGTTGTGGAGTCCATTAACTTGGGGGCCTTTGCCAGTGAGAAAGGATTCAATGTCTTTGATGATGCTGTCATCTTTTTTAAACCAGTAGATGCTGTGATTGTAGCACTTGAGAAGCTCAGTAAGGAGTCAAATTGTCTAGGATTGTGACTGTCCTGGAACCAGACTAAGATGCAGGCTTTCACTCACTTCCCAGATGCAGCAATCACAAGTGTATCTGTATGAGGTGAATGTCACAATTCTTGAGGTTCACCTGTCTCTGCAGTGACATTCATGTCTCTGGAAGCTCATATTATGGGGTTGAATGATGTCTGGGAAGAGCTTGTGGAGGCATGGTGTTGCTGGACAGGGGCATCTGGTCATAGCATTTTGAGGGTGCAGGTTTTCAGCCTTTTGGTGGGTCCACTCTAACTACATGGTTGGAAGGCTTGGATTCTAAACAGAGTAGAAACCAGTGCTATGAGCTGGATGGGTTACTAGTTCACTCCAAAGAATCCTGCAGTACTACTGGATTGACTTTGTGGCAGATGAGCAGCTACTTCAAGAAACTCAGATGAGGCATAAGACTTTGCATTGTGAGGAAATTCCTGCTATGACATTATGGTCATGTAGCACACTTCCTTGAGCAAGATCCAATGTGTAGCTGCCTTTTTACTGAGGAACTCTGTAACTGGAAAAGGCCAAGGAGACGTCCATGTATCCTCTGGACCTGGAACGTTCTGGGGAAGTAGGGGTGATCCAGTTGTCTGCCTGGATAGCTGGCAGTCACGCCCAGGGCAACTGCTTCATGTGGTGGATTTGGTCACTTGTAACACCAGCGCATGCTACTGGACCTGACCTGGGTCTGTTAAGTTAACTAGTAGATCTGCTCCACAAAAACTATTGGTTTCCATCTTAGAGCCAATCTTTTCTACAGGTTTCATTAGTGGCTTAACAGTTTTTGAATAAATCTATTATCATCAAAAAAAAACAAAACAACAACAACAAAAAAACCCATCAAAACACAATCTCCCCCTCTAGCTGCCACCTTATCGTGGTGGGAGAGTTTGCGTACCCGGATGATCCTAGGAGCTATGTTGTCGGGGGCTTTGTGCCCCTTGTAGGGTGTCCCAAGGCAAACAGGTCCTAGGTGACGGGTCAGACTAAGGGCAGTTCAGAAGCTCCCATGACCAGTAAAAAATCAAGGACCGAGACATCGCCCGGTATGGCAGAACCGGGGCCCCACCCTGGGGCCAGGCCTGGGGTTGGGGCTCGCACGCGAGCGCCTGGTGGTGGGGCCTTAGCCCATGGGGCTCGGCCGGACTCAGCCTGAAAGAGCAACGTGGGCCCGCCCTCCTGTGGGTTCACCACCTGCAGAGGGGGCCATGGGAGTCGGGTGCAGAGAGGACTGGGTGGCAGTCGAGGGCGGGTGGCCCAGCGGCCCAGTCCACGCTCACAGCAACTGGCTGTTGGGACGTGGAATGTCATCTCATTGGGGGGGAAGGAGCCTGAGCTTGTGCGGGAGGTTGAGAGATACCGACTAGAGATAGTCAGGCTCACCTCCACGCACAGCTTGGGCTCTGGTACCCAACTCCTGGAGAGGGGCTGGATGCTCCACTTTTCTGGCGTTGCCCACGGGGAGAGGCGGAGAGCTGGGGTCGCATTGCTTATTGCTCCCCAGCTCAGTCGCCATGTGTTGGAGTTCACTCCGGTGAACGAGAGGGTTGCGTCCCTACGCCTTTGGGTCGGGGACAGGTCTCTCACTGTTGTCTTGGCCTACGGGCCGAGCGGCAGTGCAGAGTACCCGACCTTCTTGGAGTCCCTGGGAGGGGTACTAGATAGCGCTCCGACTGGGGACTCCATTGTTCTCCTGGGGGATTTCAACGCCCACGTGGGCGGCGACAGTGAGACCTGGAGGCGGGTGATCGGGAAGACCGGCCTCCCCAATCTGAACCCGTGTGGTGTTCAGTTGTTGGACTTCTGTGCTAGTCACAGTTTGTCCATCATGAACACCATGTTTGAGCACAAGGGTGTCCATAAGTGCACGTGGCACCAGGACACCCTGAGCCGGAGGTCGATAATCAACTTTGTAGTCATATCATTTGACCTTCGGCCACGTGTCTCAGACACTTGAGTGAAGAGAGGGGCTGAGCTGTCGACCGACCACCACCTGGTGGTAAGTTGGATCCGCTGGGAGGGAAGGAAGCCGGTCAGACCTGGCAGGCCCAAACGTATCGTGAGGGTCTGCTGGGAAAGACTGGCGGAACCCTCTGTCAGCGAGGTCTTCAACTCCCACCTCCGGGAGAGCTTCTCCCAGATCCCGGGGGAGGTTGGAGACATGGAGTCTGAGTGGACCATGTTCTCCACCTCCATTGTCGATGCGGCTGCTTGTAGCTGTGGTCACAAGGTCTCTGGTGCCTGTCGCGGCGGCAATCCCCAAATCCGGTGGTGGATGCCAGAAGTAAGGGATGCTGTCAAGGTGAAGAAGGAGCCCTACTTGTCTTTGTTGGTAGGTGGGACCCCGGAGGCAGCTGACAGGTACTGGCAGGCCAAGCGTGCCACAGCCAGTGCGGTCGCAGAGGCAAAAACTCGGGTCTGGGAGGAGTTCGGGGAGGCCATGGAGGAGGACTATCGGTCGGCCTCAAAGAAATTCTGGCAAACCATCCAACGCCTCAGGAGGCGGAAGCAGCTCTCCACCAACACTGTCTATGGTGCAGGTGGGGAGCTGTTGACCCTGACTGGGGATGTTGTCGGGCGGTGGAAGGAATACTTCGAGGATCTCCTCAATCCCATCGTCACGTCTTCCGAAGAGGAAGCAGAGACTGGGGACTCAGAGGCAGATTCATCCATTACCCAGACCGAAGTCACCGAGGTGGTTAGAAAGCTCCTCAGTGGCAAGGCTCCTGGGGTGGATAAAATCCGTCCTGAGTACCTTAAATCTCTGGATGTTGTGGGACTGTCTTGGCTGACACGCCTCTGCAACATCGCGTGACGGTTGGGGACAGTGCCTCTGGATTGGCAGAACGGGGTGGTGGTCCCTCTGTTTAAGAAGGGGGACCGGAGGGTGTGTTTCAACTACAGGGGGATCACACTCCTCAGCCTCCCCGGTAAGGTCTATTCCAGAGTACTGGAGAGGAGAATTCGACCGATAGTCGAACCTCGGATTCAGGAGGAGCAGTGTGGTTTTCTTCCTGGTCGCGGCACACTGGACCAGCTCTACACGCTCCATCGGGTGCTCGAGGGTTCATGGGAGTTCGCCCAACCAGTCCACATGTGCTTTGTGGATCTGGAGAAGGCGTTTGACTGTGTCCCTCGGGGCACCCCGTGGGGGGTGCGCCGGGAGTACGGGGTCCTTTGCTAAGGACTATCCGGTCCCTGTACGACCGCAGCAGGAGCTTGGTTCGCATTGCCGGTAGTAAGTCAAACCTTTTTCCAGTGCACGTTGGCCTCCGCCATGGCTGCCCTTTGTCACCGGTTCTGTTCATTATCTTTATGGACAGAATTTCTAGGCGCAGCCAGGGTGTAGAGGGGGTCTGGTTTGGGAACCACAGAATCTCTTCTCTGCTGTTTGCAGACGATGTGGTTCTGTTGGCTTCATCAAATCAGGACCTTCAGCGTGCACTGGGGCGGTTTGTAGCCGAGTGTGAAGCGTCTGGGATGAGAGTCAGCACCTAAGTATCTCGGGGTCTTGTTCACGAGTGAGGGACGGATGGAGGGTGAGATCGACAGACGGATCGGTGCAGCATCTGCAGTGATGCGGTCGCTGTATCGGACCGTCGTGGTGAAGAGAGAGCTGAGTAGGGGGGCAAAGCTCTCGATTTACCGATCGATCTACGTTCCGATCCTCACCTATGGTCATGAGATTTGGCTCATGACCGAAAGAACGAGATCGTGAGTACAAGCGGCCGAGATGAGTTTCCTCCGCAGGGTGGCTGGGCGCTCACTTAGAGATAGGGTGAGGAGCTCGATCACTCGGGAGTAGCTCGGAGTCGAGCCGCTGCTCCTCCACGCCGAAAGGAGCCAGTTGAGGTGGCTCTGGCATCTTTTCCAGATGCCCCCTGGACGCCTCGCTGGAGAGGTGTTCCGGGCATGTCCCATCGGGAGGAGGCCCCGGGGAAGACCCAGGACACGCTGGAGGGACTACATCTCTCGGCTGGCTTGGGAACGCCTTGGGGTTCCCCCGGAGGAGCTGGGGGAGGTGTGTGTGGATCGGGAGGTCTGGGCCGCTTTGCTTGAGCTGCTGCACCCGCGACCCAACTCCGGATAAAGCAGAAGAAAATGGATGGATGGATGGAAAAAAAACAAGCGCCTTATTGCTGGGCATGTTTTTCTTTGTGGCTTTTATGTAGCTACAAAACATCCTCACATCACCAGTCTGTGTTCATGGTACAAAATGGTCTAAACCTCAAAGTTTTCTTTACCATTTACTTCAGAGCATGCTTGTCAAAATGTAAAATGATGGTTGTGGCTATTTATTTTGACCAAAGCACACACACACAGGACTCTTTTGTTTTAGTCGCTAAGTTCTCCTATGAGTGTGCTTTTGCTTGCATATGTTGTTAGCAAGATTATTTTTTGAAAAAGTAATATCACAAATTTCAGTGAGAACCTTTGGATGAATTTTAAATAGAAACCAATCAGTTCTGGGATAGAACCCCAAAAAAGGGGGTACATCCACATAATAAACCAAGATTTCTTCACTAATATAGTTTCCAAATGGGATGTGTGGAGCCTTAGCAGAGGAGCAGACTCTACCGGGCATTTCCATAGTAAAAATTGCACTGATTAAAGGATAGGTTTAGTTTTTTTACAACCTTATTCATACGAATTGCTGTGCAATCAAGCCCCTAAATGACCTACTCACTTTTGATGATTTTGTCAAATGTGTGAAATCCTTTATTCCACAAATGTGTTCAGGAAGGAATAGCTATTCATTCCTAAACTAATCTACAGTCTTACTCCTTGATTCCATTAGACATGTCGTTATGATGCATGCGCTCTTCAGTTTTGAGTCGTCATACACATAACATCAGATTTCACCGGCGGTATTTCAAAAGGTCAGCCTTTGTTTACTTGTTGATTTTGGTTGTGCTTCTTCTATGGGTGAATATTTTATTTTTTATTTCATAGATAGCGCCAAATCACAACAGAGTTGCCTCAAGGTGCTTCACTCGAGTAAGTCTAACCTTACTAACCCCCAGAGCAACAGTGGTAAGGAAAAAAGGAAAAAAGTGGTAAGGTATTAGTTTAGGTAGATTCTATTTACTTATGTTGTTTCTTTTTTCTGTAAACAATAACAGCTATAAAGCACATGTGGTCCATGGGCCAGATAGATTGGTCACTACCACCCAGGGTGGTAAAACGTTCGATATGGAATTTTGGCCATCTGTCTATAGGTACTTGCATGAAATGTATGATAGCCATCCTAGGGTGGTAGTTGGAGCCAGGTAGTACACACGGGTCAACATTAAAAATGCTGAAACATATTGAGAAGTATAGCATACTATTTGTCTAATCATCAGGATTTCAAAAAGGTAGTAGTTTGGACTATCTATGAAGTATGAACTTACTGCTACAGAGTCATGGGGTAATAACAGTTTTTACACGTGTCAAAAGTAAATGTTGCTCCAGTTTTGGTAAAAAGTGATACAAATTATTGGTTAAGATAATAGGATACATACATGGAATAGTTTTGAGTGTGCTGAATGCTTGTTCTCTAATGCAATGATGAAACAAGGTCAATGTCCATGGAATTCTATGACGTATGTTACCCTGTAGCATGACAGCATTTTAGCCGGATATTCCACTGTTAAAGGAGATTTTTTTAATGAAAGACGTGCGGACGGGTCCGCGCGTCGGGACGCAGCCGCCGCGATGCTCCGCCAAAGGAAAAACACCTCTGTTGGAAGCCTTAAGGACAAGTTGAAACATGTCCTGCTGTTAAACAATTTCTTATATACTCACTCCACTGAAAGGCATCAAAAGCCGCCTGGATTTTACAAATGGTTATCAACACGGAGGTGTTTTTCCTGTGCCGCCGCACCGCGTCGGCTGCGTCTCGACACGCGGACCCGTCCGCACGTCTTTCATTAAAAAAATCTCCTTTAACAGTGGAATATCCGGCTAAAATGCTGAAACCGACTTCTTCTGAAACTTCTCTGTTCTCTCACGACGTCCTGGATCAATAGAGCCTGAAATGTGGAGGTTTTCAGCTTGAACAGGCTGATGACGGCGGCTGAGAGCGCTGAGCGACGTCTCGCACCGTGGGAAGTCCTTAAAGCGACAGTATCACCTCAAAATCTCTCATCAGCCGTTAAAATTTTCACTGAAAACCAGCTTAATTTTTCGAACCGTGTCCACTTCGATGTGTCTCACAGGTTTAGAAAAAATTTTGATCAAACAACGCGCCGGTCTCTCAGCAACTTCTCAGACAAAGGAATTCCGACGAGGGGCTGGACGACTCCTCCCACAAGGAGTGCTCACAGGCCAATGATGTCACCAACAGGCGTGGAAAAACTCACGCATGCGCACGAGGGTTCAAGCATGTCTGACGTAAAAACATATGAATGAAATCCATATAGTTTTTGAAAAAAATAAAAAGGACCTATACTTTATTGACAGCCCTCGTATTTTCCAAAACTGGAATCTAAACAGTGTCCGCAATTATATGTTAGATTTGGTCTACATACATCCCGCTGTACGTGCTGATGGAGGAAGAGATGCAGGGCTTATAAAACCTTACAAGGCATGAAATTATGGTAATGTTGGATTTGAAAAACAATGACATTACAATTTTTAGCAGGATTTGCACAAGACACTTATCAAGAGAGGCTTAGTGGAATGACTCTTACCGCAAGAAGACAAAACCCAGTTGTTGCATTGACATCATTCAATGGAAATGCTGCTATTTCACAATTGTGTTTTGCTAACATTCTGAAAATATCCCTTAAATTTTGTGCTAATCTGCAATGGAAACTTGCCTGCTGTTACCGTGTAGCAAAAGGTGATTTTTGTTGCCCCTCCAATACTTTTCATTTAGAGACTTGACTTCTATCAATGTTTTTATATGAGTAAGGCTGTAAAAAAGTGCTTATTTTTTATAAACAGTATGTGAAACAATAATGGGTGCACTTACGCAAGCACACACACACTCACAGACACACTCACTAGGTGGCATGGGCTCGTCCACTCGCTGGTAACGGCTGATGTCATGACGGACAGATGGCAGGGAGCGAACAGACTGGTGGCCATTGACCTGGGCTGTAGCACCTGCATGCATATACACACACACACACATATATACACATATGTACACACACAGAGTCAGTACATGGAGTTGAAATGATGAAAGTGTTCTGCCTTATGTTACAGATGTATAGACGACCTTTGTCTTTGATCAGTTATTGATGTACATCAACTTTGGATGCTGTAGCTCCTCTGAAAAAGAGAGCTTTAAATCAGAAGTGCCTGACTCCGTGGTATAACTCACAAACTCGCAGCTTAAAGCAGATAACCCGTAAGTTGGAGAGGAAATGGCGTCTCATTAATTTAGAAGATCTTCACTTAGCCTGGAAAAAGAGTCTGTTGCTCTATAAAAAAGCCCTCCGTAAAGCTAGGACATCTTACTACTCATCACTAATTGAAGAAAATAAGAACAACCCCAGGTTTCTTTTCAGCACTGTAGCCAGGCTGACAAAGAGTCAGAACTCTATTGAGCAGAGTATTCCTTTAACTTTAACCAGTAATGACTTCATGACTTTCTTTGCTAATAAAATTTTAACTATTAGAGAAAAAATTACTCATAACCATCCCAAAGACATATCGTTATCTTTGGCTGCTTTCAGTGATGCCGGTATTTGGTTAGACTCTTTCTCTCTGGTTGTTCTGTCTGAGTTAGTTTCATTAGTTACTTCCACCAAACCATCAACATGTCTATTAGACCCCATTCCTGCCAGGCTGCTCAAGGAAGTCCTACCATTAATTAATGCTTCGATCTTAAATATGATCAATCTATCTTTATTAGTTGGCTATGTACCACAGGCTTTTAAGGTGGCAGTAATTAAACCATTACTTAAAAAGCCATCACTTGACCCAGCTATCTTAGCTAATTATAGGCCAATCTCCAACCTTCCTTTTCTCTCAAAAATTCTTGAAAGGGTAGTTGTAAAACAGCTAACTGATCATCTGCAGAGGAATGGTCTATTTGAAGAGTTTCAGTCAGGTTTTAGAATTCATCATAGTACAGAAACAGCATTAGTGAAGGTTACAAATGATCTTCTTAAGGCCTCAGACAGTGGACTCATCTCTGTGCTTGTTCTGTTAGACCTCAGTGCTGCTTTTGATACTGTTGACCATAAAATGTTATTACAGAGATTAGAAGATGGCATAGGTATTAAAGGCACTGCGCTGCGGTGGTTTGAATCATATTTATCTAATAGATTACAATTTGTTCATGTAAATGGGGAATCTTCTTCACAGACTAAGGTTAATTATGGAGTTCCACAAGGTTCTGTGCTAGGACCAATTTTATTCACTTTATACATGTTTCCCTTAGGCAGTATTATTAGACGGCATTGCTTAAATTGTTACGCAGATGATACCCAGCTTTATCTATCCATGAAGCCAGAGGACACACACAATTAGCTAAACTGCAGGATTGTCTTACAGACATAAAGACATGGATGACCTCTAATTTCCTGCTTTTAAACTCAGATAAAACTGAAGTTATTGTACTTGGCCCCACAAATCTTAGAAACATGGTGTCTAACCAGATCCTTACTCTGGATGGCATTACCCTGACCTCTAGTAATACTGTGAGAAATCTTGGAGTCATTTTTGATCAGGATATGTCATTCAATGCGCATATTAAACAAATATGTAGGACTGCTTTTTTGCATTTGCGCAATATCTCTAAAATTAGAAAGGTCTTGTCTCAGAGTGATGCTGAAAAACTAATTCATGCATTTATTTCCTCTAGGCTGGACTACTGTAATTCATTATTATCAGGTTGTCCTAAAAGTTCCCTGAAAAGCCTTCAGTTAATTCAAAAATGCTGCAGCTAGAGTGCTAACAGGGACTAGAAGGAGAGAGCATATATCACCCATATTGGCCTCTCTTCATTGGCTTCCTGTTAATTCTAGAATAGAATTTAAAATTCTTCTTCTTACTTATAAGGTTTTGAATAATCAGGTCCCATCTTATCTTAGGGACCTCATAGTACCATATCACCCCAATAGAGCGCTTCGCTCTCAGACTGCAGGCTTACTTGTAGTTCCTAGGGTTTGTAAGAGTAGAATGGGAGGCAGAGCCTTCAGCTTTCAGGCTCCTCTCCTGTGGAACCAGCTCCCAATTCAGATCAGGGAGACAGACACCCTCTCTACTTTTAAGATTAGGCTTAAAACTTTCCTTTTTGCTAAAGCTTATAGTTAGGGCTGGATCAGGTGACCCTGAACCATCCCTTAGTTATGCTGCTATAGACTTAGACTGCTGGGGGTTTCCCATGATGCACTGAGTGTTTCTTTCTCTTTTTGCTCTGTATGCACCACTCTGCATTTAATCATTAGTGATTGATCTCTGCTCCCCTCCACAGCATGTCTTTTTCCTGGTTCTCTCCCTCAGCCCCAACCAGTCCCAGCAGAAGACTGCCCCTCCCTGAGCCTGGTTCTGCTGGAGGTTTCTTCATGTTAAAAGGGAGTTTTTCCTTCCCACTGTTGCCAAGTGCTTGCTCACAGGGGGTTGTTTTGACCATTGAGGTTTTTCCGTAATTATTGTATGGCCTTGCCTTACAATATAAGGCGCCTTGGGGCAACTGTTTGTTGTGATTTGGCGCTATATAAATAAAATTGATTTGATGTATTATTAATTACTCTGTTTTCAGGGGGTTTTATTTGTAGTAGTTGAAGGCTGCATGTTGCCTTGTACCATCACTGAACGTTATAAACCTCCTGGCCCTGTCACACCTTGATGATTTAGCCTGCATATGCTGATCTATAAAAAATACGGCAATATGCTGGCATAGGTCTAGTAAGTTGCGACGTATGTTTTGCATAAATTAAGAGCATGCTGAAGCATGCTGGTATACACCATAGTACGGTGAGACCGTACACATGCCAGCATATGGCTCATACGTCATAAGTTGTAGTTAAGTTATGCGACTGTTGGCACACGTTACTTGTACGTTACTCGTAAGTTGAAATACGTTGAGATAATGTCTAGCGTACCCAAAATGTATTTCTAGCCTATGAGTAACTTGCTTTGAACCTATGTGTAACGTATATCGAACTTATCTCCAAAGAATATTGACGTATGTAGAGGTATGCGATGTGTTCTGGACGACCACAGAACTTACTGAACGTGTCTGTTGGAAACAGTGTCAGCTACCATATAATGGCGCACTGGCAGTATTTTTGATACGTGGGCATACGCTGGGTAAATCGTCATGGTGTGACAGCTGCATAACTTATTCGAAATAGCCAGAGTATTCGCCACATTTTTCATAATTTGGCATACGCTGGCTAAATAATCAAGGTGTGACAGGCCCACCACCATCTGATGAGCACCAGATCAGACCTCACTGTTCAGGCTCCCTTCTGTTATCTGCTATTTATTTAATACTGTGCAAAGGTTAAATAAACACAGCTGTCCTCTGTGGAATCCAGCAGCATTTTTGGCTTCTCCTGCAAACGTACTGTTATCCATAGTTTGAATAACACTCCAGTCTTCAAGTAATAATCCCAGAATGGTCAGTCGTCTGACCTAAAGAGAAACTGGGCTACATTTTGCAAAGCAATATCGCTCTTATACAAGAGTAAGTGCAGCATGCAAAGTAAATCACTGTTAAAATGTATATATGATGAAAAGAGATGCTCTCTCACCATCAGTCCCTGTAACACACAAACAGTACTAATCCAGTTGGCGTTGACCTTGTTTGACCTTTACTTTGGAGACCAAGCATTCAACACAAACTATTCCATTCATCATCCTATTAGCTCAACCAATAATTTGCATCTTTGTTTATAAACCAAAACTGAAGTAACTTGTAAAAACTGAAATTGACCTATATCACAAATGTTTGGTTTTTACTCATGACATTCAGTCATAAATTGTCCAACCTATACCTTTTTGGAATGTTTATGATCCAACAAGTAATATGGCATACTTTTCAATACGACTGCACCATTTTTAAATGTTGACTTCTGTGTAATTCTTCACTGACCCCTACCTGGCAACAGCAGCTGCTCTGAGAAGGCTATCATACATTTTTGTGTATGTCATGGAAAACTGAGGCTGAATTGTGTTTAGTCTCCTTAAGACATACCCAAAGGATGGCCCATGGACTAGATGAGATATAATGCAAAATAACTCCCATAGTATGTGTTACTAGTACAAATGAAGGAAAAAAACAACACCTGAATATTTAATCCTTAAAGCTGCAGCATATTTTAGCCAACAGTATGTTCATTTTGTTAGAAATAGGCCAAAGCATCAGTTTGTATCACAAAAAAAGGAAGAAGGAGCATCAAATAGCATTTGTAACTTTACAACGCTGATTCTTTTGTCTACCGCATCAGTTTCATCTGTTCATTTTTTAATCCAGGCCCATCTTCAACATCATTCACATATATATCACAAATATACCTAAATGCTAAATCTGTCTGCCAGTGAGGACAGGTTACGTCTTCCTATGTGCCTAAAAAATTAAACATACGAAGAATTGTTTGGGTTGTAACTAACTATTCTTTTGATAATCCATTAATTGATGTATTATTTTTCTGATTAGTTGATTAGCTGTCCATAAAATCTCAATCAAATGGTGAAAAATGTTGATCAATGTTATCCAGAGCCCAAGATGACACTTTCAAATCTCTTGTTTTGGCCACAGGCCATAGATATTCAGTTTACTGCTAGATAGGAGTAAAGCAGCTGGTGAAGTAATCCTAAATATGTTCACATTTAAGAAGTTAAAAGCAAATTTTCCTATTTATTTTCATTTATATAGTGCCAAATAACAAAGATGCCTCAAGGTGCTTCACACAAGTAAGGTCTAACCTTACCAACCCCTCAAAGAATTGGTATCAAATTCAAAGAAGTGGTATCGAATTCTTTGATACCAATCAAAGAATTTAAATTTTTTAATGACTCAAAATGATTATCAATTAATTAAAAAGTTGATAATAAAAAGATTAACTGAATAATTGTTGCAGTTCTATCACTTGGATGAAACATGTCACCTTAATTCTTATGAATTCAGAAGTGAGTATTGACCTCTATAACTGTTAACTATCAAGGCTTTTAAAAAAACAATACGTTTACCAAACAAAATTTATAGGAACAAACTTGACTGGTCAATGTGCCCACATATGCGAAAACTAAACCAACACGTGAACAAATATGTTGGATGTAGTGTAAATTGCCTTTGCTTTTAGTGAAGTAGTGGAAAGAGAGTCACCTGGTTTTAAACAGGTAAATGTGAATAATCTGTGTGATATTTCAGAAAAGAATTAATTTATAAGCTCACAACAAAGCTAACTTTTTAAGCAGCCATCAGAAGCAGGGTTTCCTCTTTTAGTATAATGCTAAGACCCCCGTTACACAGGCACGGAGTCTGTTCTGCATCCCTTGTGTGGGCAAAAAAATCAGGGAAATGCCACAGGATGCTGAAGGGATGCAGAGTGCACACCGAGGTCTTACAAGGCACGCTCAATGGTTGCACACTGGATGCTATGTTTGCTGTGAAGTATGGAGCATGCACCCAACAAACGCAGAAGAGTCTCCAAGGTTGGAGGACATTCAAATGATGTGCAGGCAATGTACAGATGATGCCATGATTGCCCAACAGATGCTGAATGAATGCACAGTGATCGCGGCTTGTTTGGCTGCCAAATAGGGCTGAAATGATTAGTCAAGTAACTAAAATAATTCAATTACAAAAAATGTTCGTGGCAAATTCTGTGCCTCGAAGCTTTGTTTAACATTGTAGTACATATGCCAGGTCTGTCTGTGGTGCTGTAACGTCCCCAGAAAAAAACAAAAAACAGAAGAAGACTAGGGCATGCCCATAAACCCACCCTGCTTAGAGTGCCACTCTCACTGGACCGCCATCTCTGCTATTTTAGCATTGTGGGATAGCTCGCCCACAGATTAAGCTCGCCGGACTACTTTCGCCACCCTGCTCAGCGTGCCGCTCTCGTTGGAGCAACAACACACAGAATGTGTCTCTTCCCAGATAGATCTCTTTCAATGCAGCTTCTTGTTCTAACTTTAACATGAAGTTAACACCCAAGTCTTTCATCGCCAACTGTAAATGGTAATCAAACCATTCCAATCGTATCTTTCTGAACTCTTCTGCATCAAACTCCATTGTGTCAATGTTTACAATGTGCTTGAGCAATAACAGGTGATGGTGCTGATTAGCACCTAAAGCTACTGCTTTCCAACGTGACACACAGAGTAAAATTAAGCCATTTAAGAGAAAGAGGGTCCACGCTGATCATCTAAAATAGACTGTGCATTTAAAGCAAAGCTGTGTGTTTGTCTATTTTTAAAAAACACACGGTCTGCTCGACGTGGGGAGTGACTATTGACTGGGTGGCCGGCTGCTGTCTCTCTCTCTCTGCCCGGTGTGAGAGGCTGGGTGAGTCACAGCTCCATCTCCGGCTACACTGACAAACAGTTTCTGAAAGATCCTCTCAGCAAAAGTCCACTCTTTCTTCTGTTTTGCTCAGACTCGCACTGAGTGTTTTACTTTTTAATTTTCTCTTTTTTTGGGCAACACACAACACTTCACAAACATGGTAGCTTAAATAAAATAATAACAATAAAAACTGACTGCGAGGCTTGCATGTTCAGCCTCCAGCTGAAATGCATCTGCTGAATTGCAGAGAAAGAGTAATAAAAAAAAAAAAACTCAGGGACCCAGTCCACCAACCTTAAATAAATTTTACACGTTGGAAAAAAAAAAAAAAAAACAGAAACCACATCCCACTGCCATTTCAGCAAAATGTCAAGATTTTGGCACAGCTATTTTGCTATTTATGTACAAATAAAGCTTTTTGCATGGGAGCTTTCAGGTTGTGAGGATTTTTGCTTTGATATTTGTCTCATTTTTGATCCGGCACACCTTTTTTACACTTTTTCGATGTGCGTGTCTCTTCTGATTTACAAAAATTTTGGTGCAGAGACACTGTGCCATTGCTTAGGGAGAGCCTTAGACTACTGATGTTTAAAAACGCAAAAGGACTTTTGCTCGATTAATCGCCAGAATAATCGATAAAATACTCGATTACTAACATAATCGATAACTGCAGCTCTACTGCCAACCAACATTTTCTGCTGCCAACATGTGAAAATAGCTTAATGTCATCTGGCAAACTACAAATAATTACAGGACAAAACAAACATGCAACCACCGAGAAAGTTCTCTGTCTGATGCCTGTTCAAAGTTGCACACAACTTCCCGATGGACTCACCGGACATCAACCGACAAGGAACACATTTTATGACCAAGAAAGGGATGTGTACAGGGCAAAAACGGACACAAACGGGTTAGTTATTTGCGATTTATCTTTTATTTGTGATCAGACATTTTATTGAAATAGGCGTCCTGAAGAACGGAATATTGGTCGTGTTCATGCATCCGCCCATCTCCTCTGCAGTACAGTAATTAAACTGGCAGCACTTTGGACATTCTGACTCGACAAGGCAAACATTTTTATTGGGATTAGTCTGTTCCAGTGTTGCGCATTGTCGGTGCATGCATTAACGTGCAGCTTTGTAACAAGGCGAAAGAGCTGCACACAACATGGATTGCAGATTTTCAGTGTGGAATTACAATGTGACAATACCAGATTCAAAAAAGTGTAAGTTTGAGTATGGATTTGTAGTTGACTGGACATTATGAAAGACTGATGGGTCAAATTTGAAATATTCAAAGCTACAAATGTCATAAAAGGGCCTGGAAGTCTTTCCACCATTTCTTGGGGATAAGGTAAATTTCATAGAAGCACACCAGCAACGCACGAGGTTCAATCAAACTGTGAATATTAAAGAAGATAAAATGATGATCGACCTTCTCGACACAAAATGGCAATTAGTGCACAGAACGCAACCAACACTGGTCTCCATGAACAAGTCAGTGTTTCCCTTATCAGCCAACTAGAACTCCTGTCAGGCCTGAAATATTTTGTTAATTACATCAATGACAAATAACACTGATAGAGTAACTAAAAAAGCAAGACCCTTCGGCTGCTCCCTTGTTTGCACTCTGGGTCACCACAGCAAATCCAAGGTGGATTTGCATGCTGAATTGGCACAAGTTTTACGCCGGATGCCTTTCCTGATGTGGCAGGGGTGGGATTTGAACCGGGAACCTTCTGCACTGAAACCAAGTGCATAACCACTTGGCCACCACCCCTGCTGATAGAGTAACTAAAAACATCACCAAATATCCATTATGATGTTCATAATTATTTTTTTTGTCACATCAGCACTGCTTTTATTCTGGGTTTCTGTAGCTTCTGTAGCTTTTGTTTAAGTGATTTGACAGTGTATAAATTGACTTTTTTTTTTAATTACTGATGGTCAACTGGCAGAAGTACTATGTTAAAAACTCTCATTAAATAGACTGCTGTCTGCATCAAAAGTTAGACAGAACTTTTAACAAAAGATGTCACATGTCAGAATCTGACATCTGCTCGATGGATTTAGACTTCTGTCAACATAATAAAAGTCATTATCCTGGAGACGTCTTTTTTTCATTAAATGCTCACTCACTGCTGTTGAGATCCACTTGTGCTGTTAAAACTCCTTCTCAGTAACTCTTGTTTCACACTAGACATCTGTGCTGTGAAAGGCCAAGTGTCACTAAAAAAAACATAAGCTTTGTGATTCTTAACGCAGGGGCTGCAAAATGTGAAGATACGCATCCCCTGGAGACAAGATTGCCTTCATACATTAAAGCTAAAAAATCTTCCAAATTACCTGTCTCTCTTTCCACTACTATTCCACTATGACTCTCCCTTGCCCCGCACACTTCGTGGACTGCACCTCCAGAGGCTTGCACGGAGCGTCTTCTCCTCCATACCTCCCCTCCCTCCTCCTCCTCCCGCTGCTCCATCTCCCCATCACCACTGCTGGTTCTCAACCCTGTAATTGAGAATTCTCTAAAATTTGTTGTTTGACATGAAATGTGCGACAAAAGCAACCAGTGGCACTGCAATAAATGCTCAAATTAATGATGATTACTTGTGAATTACAGTAATCCTAGTTTAAGACATTTTATGTTAGGATTGTCAAATCTTTTTTAAGAAAACCATCAAAATATGTCGTCAAACGGCATTAGTTTGGAACCTTGTAAGGATGAACCTTGTGGGGATGTAGCCCCTCCACCTTGTCCAGGGATGCTGGTGCTGCTGGAGCTGGCTGCTGCTGCTGACACGAGCCCATTTGCTTCACTGCTGGATGACTCCACTCCTTCCTCCTCTGCTTTTGGAGCTACTTCTTTTCTTGGCTCTACCTCCTGATAAGAGAAGCAAGAACTTTCAATTTAATGGCACAGATATCTACTTTAAACCGGATGTAAGTGCATATGTCTGACTCATGACCAAACACAACTGGAAATGACTTTAGTTTTGGCCAATTCAAAGTGACATTAATTTTACAGATTGAATATTATCCATGACAGACACCAGCATGTATTTCTTTTGTGCATTACCTTGTCATTTTTCTGTTTGAAAATCAGCTTTATATTTTAACAAAGCCCCAGTGTTATACAGATTAGGGAGCAAATAAAACCCTTTTCTGGCCATTATTACTTGCATATGGCTCAAGCAGTTGGCACAAGTGACACATGACCACTGTATCACTCAGAGAACATAATCAGAAAGAGCCAACATATTCCAGTCTCTAATCCTCCCTCTCCCAGAATAGAACCATTATGTGCCCTTTACTTACTACTGAAATTCAGTGTTTTTAATTTGGGGCTTTTAAGGATTTTGTGACGCTAACCTGGCATCATTTACAGACTCATGTACTTTACCCATTGTTAGGATTGTTAGGATTTAATGTTCAATCTGATAAACTTTATTGTTCTTGTGCAAATATTTGCTCATTTTGAAATGGATGCCTGAAACACATTTCAAAAAGCTGGGACAGTGGTATGTTTACCACTGTGTTACATCACCTTTCCTTCTAACAACACTCAATAAGCGTTTGGGAAATGAGGACACTAATTGTGAGTGTAATGACTGGGTATAAAAGGAACATCCCCAAAAAGCTCAGCCGTTCACAAGCAAAGATGGGGCGAGGATCACCACTTTGTGAACAACTGCATGAAAACTAGTCCAACAGTTTAAGAACAATGTTTCTCAAAGTTCAATTGCAAGAAATTTAGGGATTCCATCATCTACAGTCCATAATATAATCAGAAGATTCAGAGAATCTGGAGAACCTTCTACATATAAGCGGCAAGGCCGAAAACCAACAGTGAATGCCCGCGACCTTCGATCCCTCAGGCAGCACTGCATTAAAAACCGAGTTTATCAGTTTGAACATTAAAAATCTTGTCTTTGTGGTGTATTCAACTGAATAGAGGTTGAAGAGGATTTTCAAATCATTGTATTCTGTTTTTATTTACATTTTACATAACGTCCCAACTTTAATGGAATTGGGGTTGTAAATTTTAAACAAATGTTGTGGTATATTTTGGCATAAAGCATCATTTTGCCCACATTGCTATAAGATTTACTTTGAAATGTGCATAATTTCAAATAAAACATTGCACAAACTGCTAATATTACCGAACATGGAACACACTAGCATAAGGAGGAATGTTGTGAAAGGCCGAAACAATTTACAGTTGATTTAAGCTGAAACTCTGGACACCAGCTGCTCTGAACAAAGTTATGTTTGCAGCAGAAGTTACCATGATGACGTAGCCAGGTTAAAAGAAAGGTTCATGTTGCTGATAATCGTGGCTTTAGGCTCAACATACCTCACTGACCCACTGGCCGTGCAAGGTAGTACACCTGGCAGGATCAGAAACCCAAACCTTTGCACATCCGAACTACACCTACTCACCTGAATGGGTGAAAGCTGAGCACCAGTGAGTACAGATCTGCAGGATGGTTCCTCGCTTGTGACTGAGCTGTGGCTCTGCTGCTCACAGCTGCTGTCTCCCACAGAATCCATCGACGCTCCCTGCACAGCTGGAGCAGCTGCCTCCGTCCCTGATGTTTGTGATGAGCTGGAACCGGCAGACGTGTCTGCAGTGACGGGTCCTGCATGAACTACACTTCCAGCAACATCTCCAGGCACAGCTGCAGTCTCAGAAGCATCTGATGTTTTTGCAGCTACACCTTCGGCAGCACTAATTCCAGCCCATGCAGCTCCAGTTCCAGCCTCGTCAGTCTCAGTTACAGGCAGAGCACTTGCTGAAGAACCTGTGGGTTCGATTCCAGCTCTATTCTGCCCCTGTGGCTCCATTTTCAAAGCATCATGTGTAGCAACTCTTGTAGTGCTGGATAATTCTGAAATTTGCTGTAGAGCATGTGGCGGCTCGCCGTGCTGTCCTGCTGTCTCCTCATCCTCATCTGAGTCTATGTGCAGCATGGCATTGAGCCGTGTGTCTGTAGGGAAGCTGGAGCGAAGTTTTGGCAACTGTCCTGCAAAAGGTCGGTCCCCAGGACTCCTAGCAGCCTCAATAGCATCAAGGTAGTCATTCAATGACACCTGCCGGTGGGTGTGGCCACCCATAGCAACAGGAGCCAGATCATCCTCTCCCATCTGCCCAGGTTCCCGCCACACACTGTCATCACCATAGTAACAAGCACCATTGACTAGCAGGGAGCCTTCGTCTGACCCCACAGGGGAGAACCCACATGTGAGGCGTGAGGACGAGGAGGGATGAGGAAGATCCTCATCGTCAGAAGGACTGCCAGGGTCTCCGTTCACGGCACTCCCTAAGATTACCGCATCTGGGGAGGCTTCTGAGGAAGAGTGGGGAAGGACAAGGAGAGGTGAATAAAGCTGGAGTGATGATGAGAGGAAGAAAAATGTTTCTGTACCAGTGGAATGCGTTGCTGTGAAAACACACACCTTCATGTCCGGCGGAGGTGATGTCCACTCTGAAGGTGAGCTGCCCGCTCACGTGGTCTGTAGGGAGACGTCGACAGAGGCTGTAGCTGACTGGGTGATCACTGCACACACATAACAGGTACGTTTGTCCTGACAAACAGCAGGTCTTTACCTGATACAGGCAGTACTGCAGTTTGAAAGTGGCACGGTACTCAAAATGTGGTCTTAGCTTCACACAGATCAAAGGAGTATACAAGATTAATGTGATATCATGATATTAAATATTATTATCAAACAAACCAGATGACCATGGCTAGAGTATGAAGGCAACCTAATGACCAAAAACATGCTTTAAAAGAAGAGAAAATACATCGAACATAACTGTGCACCAACAGGAACCCCACCTACAGGAAGTCAGGTCTGGTCACATGTGCTGGTGCCGTGCATCGCTGCATCCTATGACAGAGCCGTCCTCGGTCTTGGAGGACAAACACTCAGGCACACGACCAGTCCATCCCCACCTTTCTAAAGTAACCATCAATCTACCACAGTCAAGTTAAAAATAGTGCCTGCGTGGCCTTCTCTAGCCAATGGGGTCATTGAAACACTGAGGCACCTGTGTGCTGGATCACGCACAAACATGCCACACGGCCAAAATGTCGTAGCTGACACTCCCTCACAATGCAAGTGATGCTCCTCACCTGAGTCTCCTGAGGTAACCATATTTGACACAAAAGTCATACTAGCGGATCCCAAGGATCTTTCGAAGAGACCTCTCATACCAAAGACATCCAGTTGTCCCCTTTGGTCACTGGTTATCAACCAAGTCGTACAACCAACCAGGGCCTTAAAAATTAAAGAGTAATGCGGTGGCTCAGTGGTGAGCACCTCTTGCTTCACAGCAAGAAGGTCTCAGGTTTGTTTCCACACATGCCCAGTTCCTTTCTTTGTGGAGTTTGTATGTTCTCCCTGTGTTTGTGTGTGTGTCCTCCTACAATCAAAAAAAAAAAACTTGGGCGTTTGTTCTCCTACAGCATCGCAAATGCCTCAGTCAAAAGACCTAACTGACTCCAAAAGCTCTTCATAGCCATCTCCCAATCTCATTGGCCGAGTACCCAGAGACATGAAAGTCACAGCCAAGATAAGCAAATGTCTCGACAAGTTCAACATTTTCACAGCATGAACATACACTTCTAATGGCTGAGTCCAGGAAGTCATTGAAAACCTACTCTTTTACCCAATCCCAATATCCTTTACCCTACCACCTCGCCCTTTACCATCATACATGCAAAATGAAGGGGAAAGGGCGAAATGGTGGGGCAAAGGGAGAGCATTCTGATTTGAGCTGTAGTCTTAATCAAGGACAATAGCAAACCCAGGCACTCCTATTTCTCACTCAGCTTCGCAAGTGCTGCAATCACGGCATCCACTTGAGTCCGCAAAGATCCCAGCATCACCCATGAAGTAAAAGCCAGTAAACCTTTCCTCGTCATCAAAGACACTTACGTTTCCTCACTTCCTGCACTCTCTCCTACGAACAAAGAAAAAATGTGTAACTGTTACTTTTTTCATTCCAACTGCTACTTCCTGCCGTAGTGAAATACCTGAGCACATTATTCACAATCACATAAAAATGTGCGTTGCAAAGACATGCACCCGTGAGTATATATATGTGTATGTGTGTGTGTGTGTGTGTACTCACTCAGCTGTTGGCCCCTCTAGCAGTCGCTGTACTGGGATGATCAGCTGGCCCAAAAGCCGCTTGATGATTGGTCGGCTCTTAGCAAACTTGTCTTTCACTTCGATCTCCAACACGTCTGTCATCAGCGCCACAAACGTGTACTTCTACAGATTAAACAGTGAGAGTGGGGTTAGTGGGCTCAGTGACAAACACCAAGTCCCTTCGGGTTCTCCTTTTTTTTTTAACTTTTCACTGAGGGTTGCCACAGCAGATCAGAGATAGGTCTGCATGCTGATTTGGCACTAGTTTTATGCCGGATGCCCTTCCTCACACAACCCCACATTACATGGAGCATGGGCAGGTGTGGTTTTGAACCGGGAACCTTCTGATCAGTAACAAACAGAAGGACCAAAATAATTTTTTTTTTTTTTTTTTTTTTAACCATTGTTTTCCCAGAACACTTTGCACCAAACTTGGCACCCATATGTAGGTGGATTATGGAATTGTCCAGGTCAAATTAAATTTGTCAAACATCAATCATTGGGGTCAAGAGCATGTCTGCATGTGTTTGTTGGTTAGTTGGCCTGCTCCTCCCAGGTCCAGTTGCAGATTTCTGTGAAACCAGGTATGTCACTGAAGGAAGGCTCAGAAATCGCCCTGAACAAATTAATTTTGGCAAAAGTCAAGATCAAGGAATTTGATTTTCAACCTGATTTGTATCAAATGTAGCACACACTTAGTCAGATTACAGAGCTGCCCTTGCAAAAATCTTCTTTTAGCCCCCCAAAAAACACCATTCTGAAACTTTAATTGATAGTGGCCTATTTTTAACAAAAACATTTATAACCTAATGAGAATTAAACGTCACAATCATTATGTCTTTCAATTTCACTCTTTTTGCAAACTTTACACTTCTTTTGTGTTTTTCATAAGATTGCAACCACAGAAACTGTTGTTCCAGCACCCGTGCCGTAAACAATTCCACCTACAAATAAAATGTACCCAATATAATGTACCAAAATATACCCAGACATAAGATGTTTCGTAGCATTTTTTCGCCAGCTTAGTTTATTTTGTTCAACCGAGCACCCAGCTGACATCATGCTGCATTTCTTTAACCCATCACTATGTGCTTCTCAACATCCCTCATGCGGATCAAGGGAACCCCCCACATGATCTATGATATCGCTACCAAAGATAGGTCAGGGCATCTAATGGCTTGAATTTCTTCCCTTCAGGAGGAGAAATTTTAAACTATTTCCAGACAGCGCAAATTTTGATCATATTAGCAATATCACATTATGAACCCCTTTATTTAAATGCTAAGGAATAAAATAATAGTGGTGCCACAGAAAATTCTTTTTATGACTTAAATCTTAAAAAAATCCAGAGGCCATAGAACTTTAAATGAATAAAATTAAAATCATCTTTATTCGTAGGTGTGCTTTTCATGGCAGTGGTGCCGAAGGCTCCAGGCTTGTGTAACACAACTTGGACCACCTGTCAAATAGCAGACAAACCATTTTTAAGGCACATTCATATTTGATGTAGTCAATGTTCAATAAATAACATTTTCAGTTAAAAATGTTGTGTTTGTCTTATTTTGTGCAAACTTGCAAGTTGCTGACTTAATTTCATTTTGTGCTTACATCCATTGACACGTGTAAAATCCTCTTTAAAATATGACTTGTCTACAGCATATTACCTCCCACTGCTGTTTATGCAGTTATTACCTCTGCCAACAAAGTTGGGGGGGGTTACGTTTTTGCCTGTTTGCGAACAGCCTGGAACCCCTATTTTTTCATATATTGTTACAAAGTCTTTACTGAAGATTCATATCTTGATAGGCAAGAACTGATTCAATTTTCAAGGTCATAGGTCAAAGTCAGGAAAATTTGGAAAAATCCCTGTCCTTTAACATTGAACAAATTTTCAAAAATTCACAACTCTGTCAAAAAAAAAAAATCTAATTTGTTTCATATTTGAAAATTATGTGTAGGATGCGATCCTTTATCGGCTGACAAATTTTGATCTGGATCTGTTCCAGATTACAGATTTTGTGGCCATTTAAATTTAACATTGAAAACCTCATTTAATGTATATTTTACATGATATCTTAATCAAACATGCCTCAATCACGCTCATATTTGAAAGTGAGGTGCAGACTGACACTCACTATCACCTGACAAAGTTTGATCCAGAGCTCATCTGGATTGTGACTTTTGTGGACATTCACATTTAATGTTGAAAAGCCCATTTGGTGTACATTTTGCATTATATCTCAATCAAAAGTGCTTCAATCACTCTCGTTGGTCTGTTATGGATTTACCTCCACCACCAAAACTGGATGGAGGTTCCAATTTTATGTCTGTTTGTCTTCCAGTTATCAGTCGGAAACCAAGTGCCAAAAAGCAAAGACAAACTGTGCATAGCAGAGATAACCAATGTTCTGTGAAAATTATCTGAAAAGAATTCAAAAATCGAAAAAAAAAAATTAATTCAAGTGCTACATTTATACTCACTTCCAATTTAGCTTATGAAAAGCTACTTCCAGCAGGAAGACCTTGACCTTGAAAAATTTTTCCAGGGTAAAAATTTGTGGAATTGGAAATTAGTGGAGGTTTGCGCTCCACGAGCGCAGTGCTCTAGTTCTTAGTTAGTACATTACCAACAAAACTCTGACCAACCCAACATGCAAAATTTTTGAAAGTCTGTGCAATTTAGTACTCATATAGGATTTTAGTAAATCAGGCCCTCTGTGTTTTTCAGCTCTTTCAGTCCATTATGTTCATCTATTGTAATGCATCTTGGTGCATGTGGACTATCGATTTGTGTATCTTATTGTGCATGTGCAGACCTCGCCGTGCCACACAGGGTTAGTAGTGTTCACGATGATGGACGATCGCCTCTCTTGGCCATGGTGGGTGAATTTGGGGAGGCCACTTCTCTTTCCAGGTTGGATGGACATCTTCAAGTAGGGGTCAGGGTTGAAGAACATGCCCTTCTTGAGACCCACTGCACGGATATCTGTTTCGAGGGAAAACACATTCATAAGTCTGTGTGTATATTCCTGTAACCCCTCAACACGAGTGTTTGTTGAAGCAAGAGTTTTAAAAATATTTTAAACCAACCTTACTGTGAATTGGGAATGTACACTGCCCAAAACTGTTTGAAAATATACATTCACCATATCAAGCAAGCACAGTTTGAGCAGCTTCTCCGCGGCTGGACAGGATGCATCCAGCCCGCTCACGCGCATGCACACAGGGTGCGTGCTGACTTGCTGCAGAGCCGGGCGGCTGGATGCTGCTGGACTCATTTGGCCACTTCCAGAAGCGCTATTCCTCTCCGATCATATAAAAGGAAAAGTGTGTGTCAAGCCCTCACAAGTTGTCCATATGTTGCGCATGTTCAGTTGCACAGACTACATGGTGAGGAGTACGAGTTGCCCGCCTGATGATTTGGCGAGGGTGAGGAAATGATGACCAGATACGAACCTCGTGGCGAACTGCGCAAGTTTCCTCGCGGATGCCATTTGCAGGCTGTCGCAGCCCACTGAGATACTACAATAACAATAACCTGTTCTTTGGTTCCAATATCACAAGTGTATCCCTGGAAGCTCTGAAGGAGTCGCATTAACAAGATGGCACCATTTTTCCTCAAAAACACATATTTCAAAGGCACAAATTAAAGTTATTTTGAGGGTCAAGATCAAAACTAAATATGAGGTGCAAAATAATCCAGACTAATTAATTCATACATCATATTACTGCAGTTAATTGATTTATGAAATCAAGAATCTGTTTTCAGTTTGCTGTTTTTTTGCCATAAAGGTCAATGACCTCTAGAGGTCACCGGAGGTCATATAGAATTCTGAAAATGAAAAATTTTAATTTAGCACCAAACAACTGATATACAATGGCCATTTGTTCAGTTTATTTATCACTTCATTCCATTTGATTGCTTATGAAGCTGAGAAACTATAGGTTCTGATGGGAGCTTACAGTCACAAAGTTCAATGACCTCTACAGGTCAACAGAGGTCAGATAGAGCTTGGCATATTGCAGATTTGAATTCAGCACCCCCAAACTGACAAAGTAAGCCTGGTTGCCAACTTTGTCCCAAAAATGCCTGAACCTTTCTAAATATCCACAATTTTCAATTTTGGCACCAGTCTAACTGGACAGACAGGCAGACATCAGTGGAGTAAAATAATCGCACATACACGAGGAAGTCAATAAATATCTCAAATTACACACTTCAAAAAAATCTTTCTCATGTAGACACAAAATTTGAAACGTGAATCACAAATAAAAAAAAGACCCCTGAGTTTGACCAACACATCATCATTCCAGTGAATCCCTCCTCTCACCTGATAAGGTGAAGCTGACCAGTTTCCGACAGTGCTCAGTCCCTGATTGGTCCTCCAGTTGACCTTCACTACCCACCTGTCAAGAAATCAACCAACAGGTAAGTTATGTGAGGGAGCATTTTTTATTCAGCCTCAAAGAAAATCAGTTTTATAAAAATTCATTACAATGAACCATTAGAGCAGAAGAAAAACAAAATCAAACTTGACAGCTTTCCTTTTTTACTGATTCAGCGTCCCTTTGCCTGAATTTGGGCCCAGTTGCTTCTCTGCTGTAACTCTGCGAGCAAACCTATTTATGTCTTAGTTCTTCTAACTTCAACACAATACTACATCATAGACTTATCTGTCAACACTCATTGCTTCTTGGTCATGTTAATCTATTGTCTACCTCAACTCACAGGATATGTTTTTGCACAATTGTTTTTTTTTTTTCAATCTTCCCTTGACTTTGACCTGTGTTAATGCTTGTTGTGTATATGTGTGTCTTGAAATGTCCATGTGGGCATTATGTGTATTGTGTAAGCTACTTGACACCTTAATTTCCCCCTGGGGATCAATAACGTTACTCTACTCTACTCTACTCTAAACCTGCCACCTCGAAATATGTTTTCTGCTTCCGTCTTAGCCGTGTTGTCCACATTTTGACTCCCACTGAAATCCTGAGGCAAGCATTGGCGGCTGACCGAGCTACATGTGATAAACTGAAGTAGAATATTGTGTGTGTGCGCGTGTGTGTAGGTGTGAGTGAGTGAGTGTGAGAGAGACTCAAGGATAGAAAAAGAATGTGCTGAAATTGTGAACGGAACTGGACACTGACTACATGCATTATGTGGAGGATCTGTATCCAATAATCTGATAACTGGTCTCTGGAAACCAATCAGATGCCATGATTAGGGATCTCATGGAGAGACACACATAACAACTGGGAAAGGAGCCCAGCTTAAAAGAAAAGAAAACAGGACTTACAGGAAAATTAAACGAATGCAACACGAGAAAATAAGAGAGTAAGTAAAAATGATACGCACCTGTACTCCAGGGTTTTTGACGGTGATACAAGGTGTTGTTGCTCTTAATGCTCCACTCACACCATGATAGTATTTAAAACAGACCTTTGTCTCTGCTGTGGAGACAAGACACACACAGAAAAAAGAAAAAAAAAAAAAAATCAAGTATTTACTTTTGAAAACAATGTTGCACCTATCACAGACTTCTAAAGGTAGTGAGAACACAAAAGTATCAATGTTACAAATATCCTTCTATTAAGTTGCTGATGAGTTAATAATATATGAGTTGAAAATACTGATTTGGCCCAAGATCAAAGTAAAGTAGAGCAGCTATTTTTACATCCCACAACTCTGTCAAAATCCATCTGATTCACCATAATCTCAGTTACATGCACAGTAAGTTGGAGTTCCATTTTTCTGCCTGTACAGTGGTCCCCCTCATTAGTGGCCCCTCTCAGGAGAGGCCACCCCCATATACGGCCACATTTCTACTGCAACAACTGTCTTTCTATTGACTTCACCTCTCAAGAGAGGCCACACCTCAAACACGGCCAGAAGCCCACTCAAAAGGATGAAAATCCCCTCAACAACGGCCATTCAATGGAAATTCCCAACTGGATTTCCCCACGTAAGTCACGTCCAAGCTTTCCCGCGAATGTGAGTTTGTGAGCTTAATCCAGTAAAAAAAATAGAACAAATCAAATGCCTCCTGTTGGCAAAACCTCTGCATCTCAAAAAATAAGACACCAGATTCCTTTGAAGAAGTTATAGGCTTCTGTGGCTGCGACTGGAGAAACTGTGCATTGTGCAAATTTTGCATTTGTATACACACACACACACACACACACCCTGCATCAGAGAATTAGTCGCACCCGACCAACACGTGTCATGAAGATGGGAGAAAAAGGTCGCACCAGTCTGTAAATCAAGCTGCACCTGGCAACTATTTTTTATTGATTAATGTATCGATTAGTCTTTCAATGAATCGATTAATGATTAATTGATTTTTTTTCAGATTAATGTATTGTTTTTATTACTTGAGTACTATAACAATGATTTTACCCAAATTACATTTTGAAAATTTATATCACAATCTTTTATTCAATTGTCTTCTATTTAAAACAAAAAATATGGTACAGTTTATTTCACAAAAAAAAAAAAAAAAGTCTGGTAGTGCAGACTGAACGGTCCCCCCTTCCTTCACTGCGCATGCATCATTTTACAGCCCAGCTGTGTCATTTCTGAGCATCACCAGCATTTCGCCGATTATCACCTTGTTTCTTCTTAAAACTGCACTCCGGTCATCATCTATCTCAGAATGTAAGTTGTCAGCTCACATGTGGCTCACATACCAATCCACACGTTTCACAACAAACCTAAATGTCCCTGACTCACACCTATCAATAACTGCTGTATTCACAACAGTATGTTTGTGCTTCATGTACACTAACTGTATTTATTCCTTCTTATATCTCTGTGTGTGTACATATGTCTGACCATGTTGTATGAAAGTCAATCTTGTCCTTAAAATAACCATTTGCATGTCTCTTTCTATCTCAATGTCAACCATGTTTTAACTAACGTACACTTTGTCTGTTAAAACTATGTAAGAGTAAGTACACCTCTTTGTACATCCCACCTTCAAACACAGCCTCATACGACCATCCATGAAAAATCTACTTAAGCTCCCAGTTTTCTATAGGAATACAAACTTCCTACAGGCACTGCACTAGTTTAATTGATGTGTTATTTATTGCGAACACAAACGCGACATTTCTGAGCAGAAGCTAATGAGCTAATTGTACTGTATGAGGCACAAAACACGAGCGAACTGCTTATGGTGGCCACTGAACAGATGATCACAGTTGCGGTAAATGTTCAATGTAACTAAACATTAAAAAACTTGGGGCATTATTTATAAGGTAAAAAATATTGTTAAAGGTAATAGAGAACTTTGCTTAGTTGACTTGTTGTTGTTGTTCTTGTCATCTCACAGTCCAAAAAAGTGTTGTTCCAAATAGTATAAATCTTACATTCCTTATTTTTATTCTAGAGTATGGTCTTTGAGTATAAGGGCATAAATTAATTTGTTGTCAAAGACAAGGAAAGTTTTCTCATTCAGAGCTTCTTCTTCTGCTCTAGAGTGTGAATCACAGTACCTCATTCAGTATACAGGAGCAGCTCACACGCATGGAAAGGGCCATAGATGATAATACAGTATTTTTTCATACTACATCAGTCGCTTTGAAATATAAGGTACAAGACCTTTCAAATGATGACAGCCCATGACTCCCCCTGGATTGGACATCAGTTCATCACCCGTTATTTCACATCAAAGTCTAGCACCCATTTTACACCTGGGTAGACTAAGCCAATGCAGATCAAGTGCATTCTCCAATGGTGCAAACAGGTAACGTGAACAAGATTCAAAGCCAAGTCTAAATATTGGCAGGCCAGCTCCTTATCCACTCAGCTACTAGCTATGCAGCTAGTAAAAAACAAACAAATAACTAGTGCTTTATAGTCTGGAAAATACAGTAACTATGTGACTAATATATCAGCATGCATATGGCCAATGAACTCTACTCACAATCCATGAAGTAAGGTCTTGGCTCCAGCCTCCAAATGATCTGTCCTCTCTGGGTGCCATTGACACCACGACTCTTGGAATCCCACACATTGGCCACACATGTCTCATCTGCCAAAATTAAATGACATATATCTTAAATTTTGAGTAACCCACTCATAGCAAAAAACAAAGTACATTCCAACAAAGCACAACTGGTGCATCATCAAAAGCAACACAACCTTTTAATATGACCCAAGATGACATCTGATATCAAGTAGCATTAATTGGCAAGTCAACAAAATAGTTCTTCATATTGAAAAGAAAAAAAAAATGAAAACAAGTTGGAACAGTGTGGAAAATGCAAAAAACAAACAAACAATCAAACAACAATCAACCTGGGGCCTGTACTATGAAGCGGGGTTACTGGCTTATCAGGGTAACTTCGGGAGTAAGTTGATGACGTGTGGAGTAACTTCCCGGTTAACCCGTACTACGAAAGGTGGATAGGTTTTGATCGAGGTATGCTGCCATGGCAATTTATGCTGTGTGCCAAACCCGCTCCAAGCAGGTTATGTTCTAGGTTAGCTTGAGGTTTTCGCTTAACCACTCCCTTTGTAAGTACCGTCCATCCACCTTCAATCACTCCGAAGACAATGCCAGCCTACCTGGATGATCCGTTTGATATTGGGGCACAAATTGTGAGGGGCTCTCTTCGCAGGGCGAGGGTTTATAAAGACCGCCAGAATCCGCTGACATACCCGGACGATATTCTCTATGAAAGATATAGATTCTCAGCCGAGGGAATTCGTTATCTTTGTCAGCTGATCGGGCCAGAAGTCTGTAACATCACCCATCGTACAATGTAAAAAAAGACTGTTGTTTTTACAGGAAAACACTGGCAGCTGTGGTTACCAGGGAATTCCTGTAAAAAATACAGCAGTTAAATGTACAAAAAAAGAGAGCTCTTGTTTGTAGATTTAACAGTTCTTTTAATGTGAGTCAGCCGTGGTTCATTCACTGTAAATCCACATACATATTATGTCTGTAATGTTATCTACTGTGCTGCTGTATGTTTTACAGGAATTCCCTGGTAACCACAGCTGCCAGCGTTTTCCTGTAAAAACAAGTCATTTTTTACAGTGTAGCAATGCCCCGACGAACGAGCAGATAATGTGCCATGTGCCTATTTTGCCAGTGGACAATTTATGTATTCCATCTGTGATGCTGAATATCTGAGCAAGAATACTGTATGTCGTATGATTCGCAAGATAGTACTTGCTCTATCTAAACTGTTGGATGCATTTAAGCGTAGCCCTAAACAGAAGCCCCATGTACACCGTCAACCCGTTCACATCTCTAACCGTTTTTCCCCACTCGACGATACACTCGCCGAGGATCAAACTCTGGTTATTGGCGACTCTGTTTTGAGAAATGTGAAGTTAGCGACACCAGCAACCATTGTCAATTGTCTTCCGGGGGCCAGAGCAGGCGACATCGAAGGACATTTGAAATTGCTGGCTAAGGCTAAGCGTAAATTTGGTAAGATTGTAATTCATGTCGGCAGTAATGACACTCGGTTACGCCAATCGGAGGTCACTAAAATTAACATTAAATCGGTGTGTAACTTTGCAAAAACAATGTCGGACTCTGTTGTTTTCTCTGGGCCCCTCCCCAATCAGACCGGGAGTGACATGTTTAGCCGCATGTTCTCCTTGAATTGCTGGCTGTCTGAGTGGTGTCCAAAAATGAGGTGGGCTTCATTGATAATTGGCAAAGCTTCTGGGGAAAACCTGGTCTTGTTAGGAGAGACGGCATCCATCCCACTTTAGAGGGAGCAGCTCTCATTTCTAGAAATCTGGCCAATTTTTTTGGATCCTCCAAACTGTGACTGTCTAGCGTTGGGACCAGGAGGCAGAGCTGTGGTCTTATACACCTCTCTGCAGCTTCTCTCCCCCTGCCATCCCCTCATTACCCCATCCCCGTAGAGACGGTGCCTGCTCCCAGACCACCAATAACCAGCAAAAATCTATTTAAGCATAAAAATTCAAAAAGAAAAAATAATATAGCACCTTCAATTGCACCACAGACTAAAACAGTTAAATGTGGTCTATTAAACATTAGGTCTCTTTCTTCTAAGTCCCTGTTGGTAAATGATATAATAATTGATCAACGTATTGATTTATTCTGCCTAACAGAAACTTGGTTACAGCAGGATGAATATGTTAGTTTAAATGAGTCAACACCCCCGAGTCACACTAACTGTCAGAATGCTCGTAGCACGGGCCGGGGTGGAGGATTAGCAGCAATCTTCCATTCCAGCTTATTAATTAATCAAAAACCTAGACAGAGCTTTAATTCATTTGAAAGCTTGTCTCTTAGTCTTGTCCATCCAAATTGGAAGTCCCAAAAACCAGTTTTATTTGTTATTATCTATCGTCCACCTGGTCGTTACTGTGAGTTTCTCTGTGAATTTTCAGACCTTTTGTCTGACTTAGTGCTTAGCTCAGATAAGATAGTTGTAGTAGGCGATTTTAACATCCACACAGATGCTGAGAATGACAGCCTCAACACTGCATTTAATCTATTGTTGGACTCTATCGGCTTTGCTCAAAAAGTAAATGAGTCCACCCACCACTTTAATCATATTTTAGATCTTGTTCTGACTTATGGTATGGAAATAGAAGACTTAACAGTATTCCCTGAAAACTCCCTTCTGTCTGATCATTTTTTAATAACATTTACATTTACCCTGATGGACTACCCTGCAGTGGGGAATAAGTTTCATTACACTAGAAGTCTTTCAGAAAGCGCTGTAACTAGGTTTAAGGATATGATTCCTTCTTTATGTTCTCTAATGTCATATACCAACACAGAGCAGAGTAGCTACCTAAACTCTGTAAGGGAGTTAGAGTATCTCGTCAATAGTTTTACATCCTCATTGAAGACAACTTTGGATGCTGTAGCTCCTCTGAAAAAGAGAGCTTTAAATCAGAAGTGTCTGACTCCGTGGTATAACTCACAAACTCGTAGCTTAAAGCAGATAACCCGTAAGTTGGAGAGGAAATGGCGTCTCACTAATTTAGAAGATCTTCACTTAGCCTGGAAAAAGAGTTTGTTGCTCTATAAGAAAGCCCTCCGTGAAGCTAGGACATCTTTCTCCTCATCACTAATTGAAGAAAATAAGAACAACCCCAGGTTTCTTTTCAGCACTGTAGCCAGGCTGACAAAGAGTCAGAGCTCTATTGAGCTGAGTATTCCATTAACTTTAACTAGTAATGACTTCATGACTTTCTTTGCTAACAAAATTTTGACTATTAGAGAAAAAATTAATCATAACCATCCCAAAGATGTATCGTTATCTTTGGCTGCTTTCAGTGATGCCGGTATTTGGTTAGACTCTTTCTCTCCGATTGTTCTGTCTGAGTTATTTTCATTAGTTACTTCATCCAAACCATCAACATGTTTATTAGACCCCATTCCTGCCAGGCTGCTCAAGGAAGTCCTACCATTATTTAATGCTTCAATCTTAAATATGATCAATCTATCTTTGTTAGTTGGTTATGTACCACAGGCCTTTAAGGTGGCAGTAATTAAACCATTACTTAAAAAGCCATCACTTGACCCAGCTATCTTAGCTAATTATAGGCCAATCTCCAACCTTCCTTTTCTCTCAAAGATTCTTGAGAGGGTAGTTGTAAAACAGCTAACTGATCACCTGCAGAGGAATGGTCTATTTGAAGAGTTTCAGTCAGGTTTTAGAATTCATCATAGTACAGAAACAGCATTAGTGAAGGTTACAAATGATCTTCTTATGGCTTCGGACAGTGGACTTATCTCTGTGCTTGTTCTGTTGGACCTCAGTGCTGCTTTTGATACTGTTGACCATAAAATTTTATTACAGAGATTAGAGCATGTCATAGGTATTAAAGGCACTGCGCTGCGGTGGTTTGAATCATATTTGTCTAATAGATTACAGTTTGTTCATGTAAATGGGGAATCTTCTTCACAGACTAAAGTTAATTATGGAGTTCCACAAGGTTCTGTGCTAGGACCAATTTTATTCACTTTATACATGCTTCCCCTGGGGCAGTATTATTAGACGGTATTGCTTAAATTTTCATTGTTACGCAGATGATACCCAGCTTTATCTATCCATGAAGCCAGAGGATACACACCAATTAGCTAAACTGCAGGATTGTCTTACAGACATAAAGACATGGATGACCTCTAATTTCCTGCTTTTAAACTCAGATAAAACTGAAGTTATTGTACTTGGCCCCACAAATCTTAGAAGCATGGTGTCTAACCAGATCGTTACTCTGGATGGCATTTCCCTGATCTCTAGTAATACTGTGAGAAATCTTGGAGTTATTTTTGATCAGGATATGTCATTCAAAGCGCATATTAAACAAATATGTAGGACTGCCTTTTTGCATTTACGCAATATCTCTAAAATCAGAAAGGTCTTGTCTCAGAGTGATGCTGAAAAACTAATTCATGCATTTATTTCCTCTAGGCTGGACTATTGTAATTCATTATTATCAGGTTGTCCTAAAAGTTCCCTAAAAAGCCTTCAGTTGGTTCAGAATGCTGCAGCTAGAGTACTGACGGGGACTAGCAGGAGAGAGCATATCTCACCCGTGTTGGCCTCTCTTCATTGGCTTCCTGTTAATTCTAGAATAGAATTTAAAATTCTTCTTCTTACTTATAAGGTTTTGAATAATCAGGTCCCATCTTATCTTAGGGACCTCGTAGTAGCATATTACCCCATTAGAGCGCTTCGCTCTCAGACTGCGGGCTTACTTGTAGTTCCTAGGGTTTATAAGAGTAGAATGGGAGGCAGAGCCTTCAGCTTTCAGGCTCCTCTCCTGTGGAACCAGCTCCCAATTCAGATCAGGGAGACAGATACCCTCTCTACTTTTAAGATTAGGCTTAAAACTTTCCTTTTCGCTAAGGCTTATAGTTAGGGCTGGATCGGGTGACCCTGGACCATCCCTTGGTTATGTTGCTTTAGACGTAGACTGTGGGGGGGTTCCCATGATGCACTGTTTCTTTCTCTTTTTGCTCCGTATGCATCACTCTGCATTTAATCATTAGTGATCGATCTCTGCCCCCCTTCTCGGCATGTCTTTTTCCTGGTTCTTTCCCTCAGCCCCAACCAGTCTCAGCAGAAGACTGCCCCTCCCTGAGCCTGGTTCTGCTGGAGGTTTCTTCCTGTTAAAAGGGAGTTTTTCCTTCCCACTGTGGCCAAGTGCTTGCTCATAGGGGGGTCGTTTTGACCGTTGGGGTTTTTCATAATTATTGTATGGCCTTGCCTTGCAATATGGAGCGCCTTGGGGCAACTGTTTGTTGTGATTTGGCGCTATATAAGAAAAAAGTTGATTGATTGATTGATTTCTCGTTTTCCCTGGCCATTTATCCGCAATGCAAATGAAAGAAGGGTTTTATGCAATCGCGGGTAATTACTAATATCAAAATAGGTCTAATGCATGTCCATTAATTAGGCGAAGTGGGGCTTATCAAGCTATGAATATAAACCTACCGTTCTGAAGGATGTTTTTATATTTCATCTTCACCTGCTGCCAGGTGCGTTTGTCACTGCTATTGCATCTGAAATATTGACAGGATTAGGAATAGCAATCATACAGTCAAGGTAGCCTATTTAGGAAACATTAAATTAACCTAACATTTATTAGTAGGCCTATGCCCACTTCTGATTCGTGTTGCATCTGGGCGTAATTAATGAAAGGAGGTCATTTTTTTACACATATTAGACATTACACAGATTTGGGGAACAATTGAATTGTACGTACGCATTTACCCGATCAGCATTATGTTGCCAACAAGCCTGTCTTGCTTTATTGGCAGACGATGTGTTCGATTTCCCCCTTAACATTAATTTAAATTCCTTGTAGCTCCGCATAATAATCGTGCATTCTTCTTCGGTAAAGTAAGGTGACCGCGCCATCATTGAAAAATGGTGACGTGTGCTGCAACCTGCCCCTTT
This sequence comes from Thalassophryne amazonica, assembly GCF_902500255.1. Classification (NCBI taxonomy): domain Eukaryota; kingdom Metazoa; phylum Chordata; class Actinopteri; order Batrachoidiformes; family Batrachoididae; genus Thalassophryne; species Thalassophryne amazonica. The sequence continues at coordinate 128,517,355 of NC_047103.1, read as the reverse complement.
TATGTGAACATGCACAAACTCCAATTAGGTTAACACAGGTTCAACAAATCAACATCTTATTCTGCGTCGTAGTACCGATTAACACCACTTGAGAAAACCAGGTTTTGTCAATCCTGGTTCAAGAGGTTGACCCTGGGTTACATCTGAGTAAGTTAACCCCGCTTTGTAGTACAGGCCCCTGGTCTCACGGCAAGTCGTGATTACAGCAGCACGAAATATACATTAATCTATTGGTTTGCGATATTGTGACAAAAAGCGCCTCATTTTCGTCACAGCAGCACAAATTCATTCTAATTCATTCCGTGATGGATGTACGAAATTAAAAGTGAAGTGGGGGGGGGGTTATGGTTAGGGTGGGGGGAAAGAGTAAGATTAGGTTATGGTTAAGGTTAGGGTTGGTGGTAGAAGTAGGGTTAGTAATAGTGAGTTAAGAAAAATTCAAAAATTTGACTCATTTCATGACGGGAGCACGAAAAAACAAAACAAAATGTGAGACTGGGCTGCAACAACCCATCACACTGATTCCACTTACTTTAACTTCTGGTTAATTGCAGACTATGAACCCAAGATGTTTCATACAGTTGTACGTAAAAGTTTGGGCACCCCTGAAGATTTCCATGATTTTCCTTTACAAATCATTGGTTGTTTGGATCAGCAATTTCAGTTAAATGTATCATATAGCAGACAAACACTGATATTTGAGAAGTGAAATGAAGTTTATAGGAAGGAAGTTTATAATTTACAGAAAAGTGTGCAATAATTATTTAAACAAAATTAGGCAGGTGCATAAATTTGGGCACCCCAACAGAAAAAAAACCCATCAATATTTAGTAGATCATCCTTTTGCAGAAATAAAAGCCTCTAAATGCTTCCTATAGCTTCCAATGAGAGTCTGGATTCTGGCCATTCCAGAATGTTGTACTTATTCCTCTGCATGAATACCTTAGTAGATTTTGAGCAGTGTTTAGGGTCATTCTCTTGTTGAAAGATCCAGCCCCGGCGCAACTTCAACTTTGTCACTGATTCATGAACATTGTTCTCAAGAATCTGCTGATATTGACTGGAATCCATGTGATCCTCAACTTTAACAAGATTCCCAGTACCTGCACTGGCCACACAGACCCACAGCATGATGGAACCACCTCCAAATTTTACTGTAGGCAGCAAGTGTTTTTCTTGGAATGCTGTGTTCTTTTTCAGCCATGCATACCACCCCTTGTTATGTCCAAATAACTCAATTTTAGTTTCATCAGTCCACAGCACCTTATTCCAAAATGAAGCTGGCTTGTCCAAATGTGCGTTAGCATACCTCAAGTGACTCTGTTTGTGGCGTGTATGCAGAAAAGGCTTCCACTGCATTACAGCATCATACAGCATCTCTTTGTGCAAAGTGCGCTGTATAGTTGAATGATGCACAGAGACACTATCTGCGGCAAGATCATGTTGCAAGTCTTTGGAGCAGGTCTGTGGGTTGACTATGATTGTTCTCACCATCCCTCACTTCAGATTTTCTGAGATTTTTCTTGGCCTGCCACTTCAGGCCTTAACTAGTACTGTGCCTGTGGTCTTCCATTTCCTCACTATGTTCCTGACAGTGGAAACTGACAGCTGAAATCTCTGAGATAGCTTTTTGTATCCTTCTCCTAAACCATGATGTTGAACCATCTTTGTTTTCAGGTCATTTGAGAGTTGTTTAGCGGTTCCCATGTTGCCACTCATTAGAAGAGATGCAAAGAGGGGAAACATTTGCAAATGGCCACCTTAAATACCCTTTCTCATGATTGGATTCACTGAGCTTACCAAGACAATTTTGTGTTCCAATAATTAGTGCTAAATGTATTCAAATCAATAAAATGACAAGGGTGCCCAAATTTATGCACCTGCCTAGTTTTGTTTAAATAATTACTGCACACTTTCTGTAAATACTAGAAACTTCATTTCACTTCTCAAATATCAGTGTGTTCATCTGCTATATGAGATATTTAACTGCAATTTCTGATCCAGACAACCAATGATTTATAAAGGAAAATCATGAAAATTATCAGGGATGCCCAAACATTTGCATACAACTGTATTTTGTGTGGTCAGCTTCATTTCATTTGTTAATATACGAGGTCTGCGAGAAAAATAACGTACCTTTTTATTTTTTTCAAAAACTATATGGATTTGAATCACGTGCGATTACATCAGCCAACCTTGAACCCTCGTGCGCATGCGTGAGTTTTTTCACGCCTGTCAGTTACGTCATTCGCCTGTGGGCAGGCTTTGAGTGAGGAGTGGTCCACCCCCTCGTCGGAATTCCTTTGTCTGACTTCTTCCTGAGAGACTGGCGCTTTGCTTTATCAAAATTTTTTCAGAACCTGTGAGGCAGATCGAAGTGGACACCATTCGAGAAATTCAGCTGGTTTTTGGTGAAAATTTTAAGGGCTGATGAGAGATTATGGAGTGTTGCTGTAGCTTTAAGGACTTCCCACGGAGCGGGAAGTTTATCCGGACATTCCACTGTTAAAGGAGATTTTGTAATGAAAGACGTGCGGACAGATTGGCGCGTCGGCAGGCAGCTGATAAACTGCTGATCCCGAGCTCTTCTGAAACTTCTCTGTTCTCTCACGACGTCCTGGGTCAACAGAGGCTTAAATCTGGAGGTTTTCTGCTCGAAACAGGCTGACGACGGCGCCTCAGAGCGCGGCGCGACGTCCCGCTCCGTGGGAAGTCCTTAAAGCGACAGCAACACTCCATAATCTCTCATCAGCCGTTAAAATTTTCACCGAAAATCAGCTGAATTTCTCAAATGGTGTCCACTTCGATCTGCCTCACAGGTTCTGAAAAAAATTTGATAAAGCAAAGCGCTAGTCTCTCAGGAAGAAGTCAGACAAAGGAATTCCGACGAGGGGGGTGGACCACTCCTCACTTAAAGCCTGCCCACAGGCGAATGATGTAACCGACAGGCGTGAAAAAACTCTCACATGCCCACGAGGGTTCAAGCTTGTCTGATGTAATCGCACGTGATTCAAATCCATATAGTTTTTGAAAAAAATAAAAAGGTCCGATACTTTTCTCACAGACCTCGTACATCCATTTCTGCATTTCAGGCTTTCAACACATTCCAAAAAAAAGTCAGAATTGGGTGCAATTTAATACCCCTGTCACACTAGACGCTGAATGAGTCCAAATGCCGTCCAAATGAAAACTTGACCTGAATTCGGGAGCTGCTGCATACCGACTGTGCGTGAATTATTCCAGGTGGCATCGGCACACATTCTGGATATTCGAACGGCATTAATACACAGGTGTCCGAATGTCTGTCCCTCCCGACTATGCCTCGAAGTTTGGCTTTTTTTCCCATTTGCCCTGATTCGGCCTCATTCGTGCTCATTGGTGCTAAGTGTGACGGGGGCTTAAGGTTAATAATGAGATTAAAAAAATGACGCTATTTCAAACAGGTGATGTGACTGCTATCATGGTTTGGTACAAAATCAGTGTCCACAAAAGATGGAGTCTTTGAAGAACAAAGATGCACAGAGGATCTCCAGTTTGTCAATGACTGCAAGAGAAAATTCCTGAAACAATGTTCCTCAATTAAAGATTGGCAGAGATGTGCATACTGTATTTCTGCTTCTACAGTCTATAATATCATTTAATGATTCAAGGGATCTGGAGGAATTTCAGTGTGTAAAGGGAAAGGGCACAAGCCCAAGATGAACACCCGCAATCTCCAATCCCTTAATTGACACTGCATCACCAACTGTTATTCATCAATAGCTGATAAAACCACATGGGCAAGGGATTACTTTGGAAAACTCTTGCCAAGCCCTACAACAGAGTTACATTCACATATGCCACTTAAAACTTGACTTTGCAAAAGGGAATCCACTTGTTAGTAGAAATGTGTATTGTGGTCAGATGAATCAGTGCTCTCGATTTTTTTTTTTTTTTTTGGAAAATAAAGATGGACACTGTATGCTCTGGAGCGAAGACAGAAAGGATCATCAAGACTGCTATCAGCAACAAGACCAAAAGCCACTTCTGTGATGGCAGTATTAATACAGAAAATACATTAAGAATTTAAAGAAACATATGCTGCCTTCAAGACCACATCTTTTCCTGGAATATTTATGCATTACTCAAAAGACAATGCAAAACCACATTCTGCACATATTACAAAGGTGTGGCTGTGGACTGGTCAGTCCTGACCTGTCCCCAAATTAAATAAAAATTCAATGACAACCCCTTACTGTTGCACATCTTCAGATGTATTTACAGAACAAACGGGACAAAATAACACTTCATCAAAAGCTTCATCAACTGGTATCCTCAATGTCAAAATGTCTTAAGTTGAGTGAGAAGGAATAGTAATATTACTAAGGGCTTTAGCGTCCAAGCGTTTTTTGAATAAAGTTGAACACAGAAAACGTTAAAGACCTTGGGTTCATACTGTCTGAAATTAAATAAAAGACAAAGTAAAAATAGTCTCTAACTTGGGTTTGTCAACCAGTGTCACTAATTTCAGTTCAGGAAATCTGATGAATTTGTATAAATTTAATAACAATTCAAGTACCACAGATCCAAACATCAAAGCTCAACCTTTTGTGATACAATCTCACTTGGAAAATTGTAAGGAATAAAAGATAATGTAAACACTATTATTGTTATGCATACCTGTATCATAATACATATTCAGGAAATAAGAGTTGAAAATCAGTGCTGGATTCAGGGTTGTTGTTGTTATACCTAATGATTTTTTGTTTTGTTTTTGTTTTTTGCTAATGATAACATTTCTTTGGACTTCATGCTGACAGTCAAGAGTGACAGATTAAGAAGACAACAGCAGACATCCACTGTACTCGTTTTGTCAACTCAATTACAGTTGAAGTAATGCAAAAATAACCAACACCTGAACACAAAGTAGTTAAGCAGCCAACAGTCTGATTACTAACTAATATGTTAGTAATACCATCTTATTTAGTTCATTCAGACTTTATTTTCAGTAAATGCTTCTGGGGAGCATTGGCATGGCTAAAAACCTTTATGCAATTTACACACTAAAGAGTCACTGACTGACCTCATGTGCTGTCAAGGTGTGCGCTGCCTTTCACTTTAGCGTTCCCAGATTTGATGTGGACTCATCATTTAACATTTCCTGTTTCAGTGTCGACTGTGCACTAAATTCCCACGAGATCCCACAAGATCTCCTCTATTGTCAATCCAGGAAGTGTCGATTTCAGAAATCCTGGGATGGAATATATTATATTTAACCTTGCGGTTTCAAAAATATTAATTTAAAAATGAAAAATCCTGGGGTGAAGATCTGATGGGAGGTATGGCAGGTGCTCCTGCCAGCCACATTGTGTAAAGTATCACACTGTAAAGTGTCTATCACACTACGACAGATTGAGGAACCGTATGAATAATAGATACGAAATTTTGGTTAAGCGACATTTACCACTGGACAAATTATTTCAATCCATTACTAATCAGTTCCACTGTAGTGTGACAGCACCTTTAAAAAACACTCTGTTCCAGAGCAGACCAAAGTAGTGGGCAGATAATAACATTACCATCCCACATTTTGACGAGCCAATATAGAGCATCGATGTCCATGTAAAGTAACGGTAACCTGAGATATGAAGAAGAGTTCATCTCCCTGGTGCACACATGTGCTGGGGGCTTTGACTGACTTTTTCCAAATGGTGAGGATTACTCAGCTCCTGTAAACACAGCCAGGTCAGAGCTGCTTGCGAAAATACAGTTATGGTAAATTAAGCATAGTAGATAAATAAAAAGTAATCAAATTATTACTTAATGTATGAACAGATATTTTTAAGTGTGTAAAATAAAGTATATACAAAGTTCACTTTCCCTACCACTAAATTTTTATTATTCATCGCAATGTTTCACTGCAGGCATCATGATTTTCCAATTAAGTTGACATTGCCCAGCCTGTCTACATATTCATTATTTGCTTTGAACTTCAGGTTGTTGATACACAGTAGAAATGACAATATCTCTCCAAACCTCTGGACCTGACTGCCTGTCCTGCATAAAAAGCAAAAATAGACGATATCCTAAGATGTAAATCGAGACATACATCAGCCACATGCTTACAGTCATGATGATCAATAATCATCCATCAGCCTTTGTGGCTCACGGCAAACAAGAACTTTGCACACATTCTTGCACACCAGCGTACACACCTGTCTGACCTGGCAACCCTGCAATTGTCTGGGCTGCAGAAACTGCAGGCTGACAGATATGACGTGCACACTTGCATTCATATACACTCTGGGGTCAAACAGCAGGGTGGGGTTGTGGAGCTCCGACGGTGATGGAGCAGCATGGCAGCCAGCCAGACTGGAAGCGGTGCTCACCCCTAGGGAGGAAAAAACCCAACCCAGAAATCCCCACCGACTTGGTCTATACCCTCAGAGAGCTACAGAGCAGCTGAGGTAATGATGATGTGGATGAAGAGATCGCCTTTCACCAACTACTCTCTCCATCTCCTGTGGACAAACTGCTGTGTACAGACACTGACTGAGTGTGGCAGACTGTGTGTTTCATTCGCTAATGAAAGTTATCTCACACCTACACCTGAGAACAATGGAGCACTGCACAGAGGAAAGCACACAACACAGGCTATTATCAGACTTTTCCCCACATTTAATTTAGATGCAAAACACATTATGATGAACCTGAACAATACTAGTCATTGAAAACTATACTCATATCAACATCAATGCTTGCTAAAGCTTAAAAAAAGACATGATAGTCTGCACTTTTGCTCATGTAGACACACTTTCAAAATTCTACAAATTAGATTAGATTTGAAAATATTAGCCGTGTAAATATCTAATTAGTTTGGACTCCGCTGGCGCAACATTCTGGGCAAGATCGCCATTTTATAAATAGATTCTAATCAAATTGGAATCTTTCATATAAAAGTAGCTATGGTTTAAAGTGGCAGTCAAACTTGGTGTATGTAAACATTTGAACCACTGACGACCTGACAGTGAACAAAAAGATGTAAATATATTTCTTTATTATTTTAAATATTTACTATTATTAAGTGAGCACTGCAGTGCAGCAAATAACATAAAATTTACAGAGGAATCCTTCAAATGGTGATACAAGCACCAAATTTGGCAAAAGTACACCTTAGTTATTATTTTTTTGAAAAAACCGAAGGGCCACTTGAATTTTCAATAGGCGGCTATGTCGGGGGCAATTGAAGAATTATATAGGGGTCAAAATATAAAAATCCTCCAGTCATATTGAAAATTATACCACATTATTTGTCTGATTGTAAAGATTCCAAAAAGGTATAGTTTGGACTATCTATGTCTGAATTCTATAGAGTTATGGATTAAAAACAAGAATGGTGACACAATGTTCAGTTTCAGTTTGTACAGGGGTCAAAAGTTAGAGTGGGTGTAGGTGATGCAAATTATTGGTTGAGTTAATAGGGTTTCAAAAAGGAATAGTTTGCACCATGTATCATGCTTAGTTATCACGTTACGGGGTAACATACGAGGTCTGTGAGAAAAGTATTATACCTTTTTAATTTTTTCAAAAACTATATGGATTTGATTCATATGTTTTTACATCAGCCAAGCTTGAACCTTCGTGCGCATGCGTGAGTTTTTCCACGCCTGTCGGTTGCGTCATTCGCCTGTGGGCAGGCTTTGAGTGAGCACTGCTCCACCCCTCTCGTCGTTGTTTCATTGCGAGGAAATGGCGGAATGATTTGGGCTTTTTTTCCATCAGAATTTTTTCAGAAACTGTTAGAGACAGGTAGCTGGAAACCATTCGAAAAATTTATTTGGCTTTCGGTGAAAATTTTACGGGCTTCAGAGAATAAGGAGTGTTACTACAGCTTTAAGGACGGTCCACAATGGCGCACGGCGCGCTGCGCTCCGAGCCACCATCGAGAGGCAGAAACCACCACATCATTTCTAAACGGATCGCAGGGGACAAGTTGGGACATGTCCAGCTCTCCACAATTTCTCTTATACTCACTCGACTGGTAAGCACTGAAAGCCGAGATAGGCATGTCCCAACTTGTCCTTTAACACTCCAAAACGGAGGTGTTCCTTTGTCTCGCTTCATCAGCGAATCCGTCATGATGCGCGAAGCCTCTGCGCGGCTTTCCATGACAAAATCTCTTGTTAAAAGTGAAATCTGCCGGAAAATGGCTGATGTCCAGCTCTTGTGATAACCAGAGAAATTACACACGACGGTCCCGGCTCCACACAGCCATCCGTTTAGAAATGATGTGGTGGTTTCTGCCTCTCGATGGCGGCTCGGAGCGCGGTGTGCCGAGCGCCATTGTGGGCTGTCCTTAAAGCTGTAGTAACACTCCTTATTCTCTGTGAAGCCCGTAAAATTTTCACCGAAAGCCAGATACATTTTTCGAATGGTTTCCAGCTGCCTGTCTCTAACAGTTTCTGAAAAAATTCTGATGGAAAAAAAGCCCAAATCATTCCACCATTTCCTCGCAATGAAACAACGACGAGAGGGGTGGAGCAGTGCTCACTCAAAGCCTGCCCACAGGCGAATGACGCAACCGACAGGCGTGGAAAAACTCACGCATGCGCACGAAGGTTCAAGCTTGGCTGACGTAAAAACATATGAATCAAATCCATATAGTTTTGAAAAAAATAAAAAGGTACGATACTTTTCTCACAGACCTCGTATGTCACGTCATAGAATTCAATGGCCGTCAACATTATTTGACTTTTACTTTAGAGACCATGCATTCAACACAGTCAAAACTATTCCATTTATTAATCCAAGTAGCTCAATCAACAATTTGCACCATTTTTTTTTCTAAAATTACAGCAACTTTAACTTTTGACCCCTGTACAAATTGAAATGGACCTTTGTCACCATTATTAAGGTTTTTATTCCATAACTTCATAACATTCAGTCATAGCCCAAATGGCACCTTTTTGGAATCTTTATGATCAGACAAATAATGTGGTATAGTTTTCAATATGATTGGAGCATTTTTATATTTTAACCCCTGTGTAATTCTTCAATTGACCCCTACGTGGCCACCTATTGAAAACTGAAAGTGGCCCATTGGTTTTTTAAAAGAGCAATGTCTAAGGAGAATTTGTGCTGGATTTGGTGCTTGTATCACCATGTGAAGTATTGTTTCAGTTATTTGATGCACTACTGTAACTGACAAAACCCAGACTGTTTGATAATGTGAAATATGTGGAGTTGGGGTAGCAGTGTGTTTGACAGTATTCAGTCAAAGTGTATGTAAATTTACAGCTTCAAATGTAGTGAGAAACAGGAGGAGAAACACGCTGCTCTTAAATGCTTCAGAGGCTGACTCGGCAGCACTTCTCATGAGGAGAACCCTCTCTCATCCCTTCCTTACTCAGACAATTACAATCCATTAGCCCCTTAACAGATCGCCAGCCAGGCTGACATAATGCTCTAACCTTGAGGAGACGAGTTGTGAGGTGCAACCTCTTCAATTCCAGTATCATATCACTATCCTACAGCAGTTTATATGACACCGACAAACAGAGGGGAGGACAAAATATGTGGGCAGTCAGGCAGAGGGAAGGAACGAAGGTGAAACAAACAGGGACAAAAATGATGGAGACAGAAAAGAACCATCACTGGTGATATGGTTCAGGTAACAAATCAGGTCTACAAAGAGATACAGAGACTTGATGTTCGAGTAAAATTAACTGTCTGACAGCATAGATTTATTCCAAAGATCCTTGGAAACACCATAACATCTTTATAAAAAAGAAAAAGAAAATCTGAACTGATTTCCTGTTTTTTTTTTTTTTCTTCTTCTTTTTGTTAAATTTGCTGTGTAAATCATGAACTTTGAAGCCAAAGCTCCCCCACACCCCCACACTGCCCCCTAAAAAGTAAGTTAAATTTCTGGTAAAAACAGCCATTTATGACCAATTGCCTTCAAACTGCTCAAACAATATTAAAGGGACACACCTTCAAAAAAATCAAAAACAATCCACTGTTTTTACATCCAGTTAAAAGGATGGAGCTAGGACATTTTACTCAATAATTCATGGTAGTTCCTTTGACTAATATACAAGCATTTATCATAGATGGTGAAAATGTTGGGCCTGGTCTGAAATGGTACTGTTAAGTGTACGTCACACTGTGATGAATGGATGAATCGTACAAGTAACAGATACAAAATACTGACACCTGTTCATGGCCGTTTTTGTCCTGCACAAATACTTTTCTCATTCATTAAATGTGTTCCTCGTCAGCTCCCGTGAAGCCTTTGGAAATTTTTGGGAATGCTCAAAACTTTGAGCAGACATCAGATGGACGGCTTCCCGGTCGTTGCAGGTTTGTTTACCGTTTTGTCCTGTACTTGTTAGTTAGCTTGATAAAATGACTATCTAGCACAGACAGTCTGTAGCCCAGGGGTCATCAGCCCTCCTCCCTTACTCTCTGCGTTTTATGTTTTCCGTGTCTTCTTGCTGCAACCACAGCCTAATAGTCAGGCCTGGGGTTTCCTAGCACTTACCTGGCTGAACACACCTGACTTAATTAGCTGTGGGTGGAGCAGGGAGAGATGGACAACAAGTAGGACAGGTGCTCTCCAGGAGCAGGGTTGGTGACCCCTGAACAAATGTGAACTGTAGAGTTTCCACAGAAATGAACCAGAAATGTCAGACAGAATGTCAGAATGACGTGTTGAGGATAATGGAAGCCCCCTCCTGAAGTGGACTGTTCCAGTCTGTGCACTTCAGCAGAGGACACCGAGTTTGAGTTTGCTCACCAATGTGATACAGACCAATCCAGTCTGTGGCATCCACTTCTTCTTTAATATCCCAAAAGATGACCAGGTGGCCTTGGCCAAGGGTCAGCTGGTATGTGGATGCTGTTAGTGAAGAACGACTCTCTGATGTCACCAGGTCTGTGTCGCTATTGGCCCGTTGGAGACCCACTCCAGCCACTTCAGGCTGAACCCCTGATGACAGACCGGAGGAGGAGGAGGAAGAGGAGGAGGATGTGGCATTGGATGACCCGACAGTGCCCTGCACTGACAGGCTGTGGAGGTTTTCGGGGCAGATTGTGTATGGCCGGGTGTGCGGAGGGCGCCGGCGCACAGCCAGCAGGTGTTCCAGGGCACTGCCACTGGCTGATGATGAGGACGATGGGGAGGAGGATGATGAGGTGGATGCGGTGGCAGCTGTTGCCATGGTTGCTACCAAGACTGAAGGGGATGAGAACCGAGGAAGTGAGGAAGAGAGCTGCTGCTGCTGCTGGTGGTGTGAGTGGGGATGAGGATGGTGGGTGTGATGATGGTGATGATGATGGTGGTGGTGAGGGGAAGAAGGGGCGGAGGAGGTGGAGGATGGTTGGGGACGAGGGCGAGGGGGAAGGACAACTGTTGTTAGGGAGGGACGAATGGTGGAAATCAGGTAAGAAGCTAATGAGAGAAAAGAAGGAAGCAACAAGAAAGAAAGGAAAGAAGTAGTTGACTTTTAGTGTCAAAGTGTCACCAGTGGACCAGAGTGAAGAATCACTGTGAATGGCTAGAAGGAAAAGGACAGATGGAGTTATCGCATGAGAAAAACATCCCTGTCTCCTTTTTTTATATATAAAGATGATCAAATAGGCTGGATATCAGTTTTTTTCAAGTACGTTTCTTTGGTCCTTCTGGTGTTCCTTTGGGCAAGGCACTCCATAGCTGCTATATCAGGCTTCATCTATGAATGTCAAGGTTGTTGATTTATCCCAGAAATCACACATATTATAAACATCAAGCTCCTTGCTCAAGGACACTCGGGTGATCATGGATCCATCATGGTGGACGCTATGAAAAAGGAAGGAGAGAGAGGTTGAAGGAGGCACGAAAGGCGATCCGATAATCCTTCATTCCATCTGTCCTGGGAGGAAGGGATGATGAGACGAGGCTCCTACAATCCACCGAGAGAAAACAGGGTGGAGGGAGGGACGATGGAGACCTAGTGGAAAAAAGAGAGAGAAGGGAGAGGGGGAGACAAAGGGAAATGAAGGTCAGTATTTCTGGGTAATATTTTTTGTATAGTGACATAAAGATATACTTGGAAGCCTCAGTTTGATTCTTTATTACTTTCTCCTTCAATAGTTCTAACAAAGCAAACTAAATCTCAAGTCATGAATTAAGATGACTGTTGAATGCTAAAATAAATTAATCAAGATGCACTCAGGCTGCTTAATGTCACACTAGATTTTGCCAGAAATGTAGATAGACATGACTTACAGCTCAACACCCTAATTAGCACCATATACTGTATGTTATCAAATCTGCGACAACAACATATGTACACCATCTGAATATAGTGCAGCAGATAACTGAAACAATTCTGCAAATGGTGATAGACACACCAACCAAATTAAGGACAATTAAATACTCCTTAGACATTACTCTTTTGAAGAAAAAAAAAAACATTGGCCACTTGAATTTTCAATAGGAAGCCAGGCAGGGGTCAACTGAAGAATTACACAGGGCTCAAAGATAAAAGATGCTCCAATCATATTGAAAACTATACCACATTATTTGTCTGATCACAAATATTCCAAAAAGGAACAGGACTATCTGTGACTGAATGTTATGGAGTTATGGGGTAAAAACAGCAAGAATGGTGATAAAAGTCAGTTTCAGTTTATACAGGAGTCAAAAGTTAAAGTTGATCCAATTTTGGTGAAACTTGCTGAAAATTATTGGTTGAGCTCATAGTATTAATAAATGGAATAGTTTTGACTGTGTTGAATGCTTGGTCTGCAAAGTAGTCAAACACTGTCAATGTTCACTGGATTTTATGACATGTGATATATGTTGCCCTGTAACGTGATAACTAAGCATGTCACATGGTGCAAACTATTCATTTTTAAAACCCTATTAACTCAACCACTTACAAGACTCATGAAGAGACAAACATTACACCCCCGCTGCCCCCACTGAGGTATAATGTAATCTGTCTGAATTCACGAGATTAACAAAAAAACTTTTATATCTGTTTGATACAAGTTGCTATGATCTTACAAACCAAAAAACAGGTCAAATATTTCAGTAACAGCACAAATGTGCAAAGAAGGACTCACTTGGAACCTCAATGCTTATACATCTGAATGAGCAGAAACATCTTGTTGACTTTTCTCAAACAATACCTTCACTTTTCATTTTCCCTCATCATTTATTTGCTCTATCACTCTCTATTCCACCAGTTGGACAGAGTTGGACTACCAATATATAGACTAGGGTTTAATTCTAGGTGTGTGCATCAGGCTATCTGCATGTCCTGAAGAGATACTTCCTCTGCATCAGCCCAGACCACCCAGCTGTAAACAACTACCAGCCTTGACATGAGAATAAATTTCAGTTTCAATTTATTTTCATTTATATAGCGCCAAATCACAACAAAGTTGCCTCAAGGTGCTTCACACAAGTAAGGTCTAACCTTACCAACCCACAGATCAAGCACAGGCGACAGTGGTAAGGAAAAATTCCCTCTGATGACTTGAGGAAGAAACTTCAAGCAGACCAGACTCAAAAGGGTGACCCTCTGCCTGGGCCATGGTAGCGACGCAATTGACAAAATTTACAGGACGGGAGGGTTGCAGAAGTAAACATCACACCCATCTCTGGATGGAGCCGCAGCTCAAACAGAGAAAAAAATGGAATCAGGCATCAGAAAGACAACAAATACAGTATAATTTGTCAGCATTAAGCAGCAACAAAAACAGAAGAAATACTAAGGTGATCGCCGGCCACTAGCCCTAAGCTTCACAAAAAGACAGAGACTTTAGATAAAGTTGAGGTGGCAGCCTGCTCTGTTTCCTAATAAAATGAATTTAAAAGGGTAAAACTGTACTATGCCAGTATGCTAGCCATATGAAAGGGAAAGTAAGTGCGCCTTAAATCTGACTGTTTTATTGACACAGGGAGATCATTCCACAGAACAGGGGCTGAACTGAGAATAAACCTAACATTCCGACGAGGATGTGTCGCAGACTCTCATCTGCTTTACACTATGGTATCTGTGGATTTAAACCAGCACAGTGGGCAGCAAGGCCTGTATAGGACTTACTTCTTGTCTTTCAAGGACACATTTTGGTTAACATGACAAGAGCTAACTGTGCCAAAATATGCCTCGGATCCTGCACCAGTCATGTCAAAATGAATCACGCCATCGCTCTTGTCCTCTTTTTCACAACCATTTTATCTTTACACACCACTCCCTCCTCCCACACAGTGTTTCCATTACGAAAGTGAACGGATGCATGCTCATGCACAGACGCATCATCCCCGGAGGTGTCTAAATTAGCTCCTGATAGAGATGGGCGTAATGGAGTGAGGCATTTACAGATAAGGTGAGGGGCAAGAGAGAGCGCTCTAAATATAAAGAAAGATAGAAAGAAAGGAGAAAGACAGGAGAGACATGGGACTGAGAGACAGAAAGAACAGACAGCATATTAGATTAAATGCACCTGCTTCAAAATATATAATAGATGTAAATTGATTCAGGATGTGAGACTTCACAACACAAACACACACACGCAAATTTGTAGCTTTATTTAATAAAGTCAAGTGAAGCCTGGGAGCATGCACATCCCCACTTTCACCACACCATGAAATTGCCACGGGAAGCAGATGGCAGTCACCCAGGCAGACAGCCAGGCCATTCTTACCACTCAAAAATGACCATCAATCTCCTGCAGCCAGGTGAAACCTGGTCTTCTCTCACCAATGGGGTCCTCAACACTGAGGCACCTGTTTCCTGGATCACGGACAGACACGCGACACATAGCCAAAATGGAGAAGCTGACACCACCTCAAAATGCAAGTGATACTTCTCAACTGAGTCCCCTTACAGTTGTGCTCAAACGTTTACATACCCTGGCAGAAATTTTTATTTTCTTGGCCATTATTCAGAGGACATGAATGATAACACAAAAACCTTATTTTCACTCATGGTTAGTGGTTGTGTGAAGCCATTTATTGTCAAACAACTGCATGTACACTTTTTAAATCACAACAACAGAAACTAACCAAATGACCCTGATCAAACGTTTACATACCCTGGGTTTGAATGGCTACAAAAGTAACCAATACTCATCTGTGCTTGCAATCTGTTTGCTTGTAATCACTGTGTGATGTTTCTGGTTTCTGAGTAATGGGGAAAGCAAAAGAACTGTCAAAGAAAACATAACTGAACTGTATAAAACAGGAAAGGGACATAAGAAGAATGCCAATCAGCAGTGTTCAGACTCTAATTAAGAAGTGGAAAATGAAGGATTCTGTTGGAACCAAACCACGGTCAGGTAGACCAACAAAAATTTAAGCAACAACTGCCAGGAAAATTGTTCGGGATGCAAAAAAACCCCACAAATAACTTCAGCTAAAATACAGGACTCTCTGGGAAAAAAGTGGTGTGGTTGTTATAAGATGCACAATAAGGAGGCACTTGAATAATAATGGGATGCATGGTCAAGTCGCCAGAAGAAAGCAATACAATCGTTAAATTGTATATTAATGATATAGGTTTGGTCTCCAAGTTGGTGCGTTGTATTTTACTTGCCAATCATATGACTGTGTTTTGTAGTGGGGATCATTTGGAACAGCTCTTGGACATGATGGAGAGGGAACTTCTAAATTTCAAAAACAAAGTATCGCTTCATCTTGGAAAAACAAAGTGTATTATATTCGGAAATAAGCCCAGGAACTTAAGTAGAAATTTACTGTTGAATGATATTGAAATTGAAACTGAAACCAAATTTCTTGGAGTATTTATTGATGACAAGTTAAGCTGGAAAACTCATAAATTATGTCAAATCTAAAATCTCAAAAGTCATTGCAATTCTGTACAAAGCACAAGACTTCCTCTCCCAGCATTCGTTAGTTGCGCTATATCATTCATTATCATATATATTCATTATCATTCATTGTCATATATGTCCCATATATGACCCACTGTGTTGAGGTTTGGGGAAACACATATAAAACAAATGCAAATCCAATATTTTTGTTACAAAAGAAAGCTATAAGAGTAATAAGTAATAAAAAATATCACGATCCAACAAACCCACGATTTGTCCATTTACACATTTTGAAATTCTCGGACTTGGTTGACTATATTACGATACAAACCACATATAATGTTAAAAATAAACTTTTGCCTTAACATGTCCAGGATCTGTTCAAAATGAGGGAGTTCAGCTATAACTTGAGAGGAACATTAGTATTTGATAGATTAAAGATTTGAACCACTGCTAAAAGTCGTGTTTCCGTAAAGGTGTCAAAATTTGGAATAACTGTTGATAGCTTTAAATCATCTGGTACTTTAGCTGGTTTAAAAAGACTTTATAAAAATATTATAATTACTCATTACAGTATGAGGAATTGGAGTAACTGAGTTTGCTACTTTTTGTTTTGTTTTGTGTGTTGTACTATTGTTTGCTCTGTTGTGGTGAGGTATTTTATTTAGCTGATTAAGCTATATTGCTCTGCTTGTTTTTTTTTTTTTTGTTTTTTTTTTGGTTGTTCTTGTTATTAGTGTGTATATATTCATATATGTATACAGCAAATGGTAAAAGGGTTGGGTGTTTATAAGCTTTTGCTTCAGCCTATACCCCTTCAGCCGCACAAAACTGGAAAACTGGAAAATGGCTATGACTTTTGTTTTTGTTTTTTGTTAAGTATGTGTGTGCGTGTGCACACCAAATAAATAAATAAATTAATGAATTCATTCATTCAAGTCATTGCTATGAAAATCCCACAAAGTATACCGCTTACAATATGCCAAACAGCACAGAGAACAAAATCATTTGGAGTGATGAGACCAAAATGTAACTTTTTAGCCACAAGTATAAACGTTACATTTGGAGAGGAGTCAACAAGGCCTGTGATGAAAGGTGCACCATACCTACTGTGAAGCACAGAGGTGGATCACTGATGTTTTGGGGATGTGTAAGCTATAAAGGCACAAGAAACCTGGTCAAAAGTGATGGGAGGATGAATGCAGAATGTTATCAGAAAAAACTGGAGGAAAATTTGCACTCATCAACCCAGAAGCTGTGCGTGGGATATACTTGGATGGTCCAACATGACAACAATCCAAAACACAAGGCCAAGTTGACCTGCTACAGCAGAATTAAGTGAAGGTTATGGAGGGGCCATCTCAGTCTCCTGACCTCAATATCATTGAGCCACTCTGGGGAGATCTCAAACATGCAGTTCATGCAAGACAGCCCAGAAATTTACAGGAACTGGAGGCTTTTGCCAAGAAGAATGGGCAGCTTTATCATCAGTGAAAATAAAGAGCCTCATCCACAACTACCACAAAAGACTCCAAGCCGTCACTGATGTTAAAGGGGGCAATACATGGTATTAAGAACTGGGGTATATAAACTTTTGATCAGGGTCGTTTGGGTAGTTTCTATTGTCATTATGATTTAAAAAGGGTAGACAGTTGTTTGACAATAAATGGCTTTACACACCCTTTAACCATGAGGTTTTTTTTTTAAGTTTTTGTGTTATCATTCATAAAAAAATCAAAAATTCTGCCAGGGTATGAAACGTTTAAGCACAAATGTAAGTCCTTTGATACAAACTCATTCCAGCGGTACCCAAGGATCCTCGGAAGAGGCCTAATACCAAAAGCATCTACAACCCCAATTCCAATGAAGTTGGGACGTTGCGTAAAATGTAAATAAAAACAGAATACAACGATTTGCAAATCCTCTTCAACCTATATTCAACTGAATACACCACAAAGACAAGACATTTAATGTTCAAACTGATAAACTTTATTGATTTTGTGGAAATATTTTCTCATTTTGAAACGGATGCCTGCAACACATTTCAAAAAAGTTGGGACGGGGCAACAAAAGACTGGGAAAGTTGATGAATGCTCAAAGAACACCTAATTGAAAACAGGTGAGTGTCATGATTAGGTATAAAAGGAGCATGCCCAAAAGTCTCAGCCATTCACAAGCGGGGCGAGGATCACCATTTTGTGAACAACTGCGTGAAAAACTAGTCCAACAGTTTAAGAACAATGTTTCTCAATGTTCAATTGCAAGGAATTTAGGGATTCCATCATCTACACTCCATAATATAATCAGAAGATTCAGAGAATCTGGAAAACTTTCTACACATAAATGGCAATTGGGGTTGCAATAGTTGACTTTGGTCATTGGTTAGCACAACCATAGTAAGACAGGAAGCACCAGGACCTTAAAAGACTTGGACCTTTGTTCTTGTGCGAAGATATTGGGACCACCAAGCACCTCTGTCCAGCAACATCATGACTCATGAGCTCTTCACAAGTGTTTCCTGATCTCAGACATGACTCAGACCCAGAGACATGAATGCGGCTGCCAAGATAAATGAACACTTCAGATGTCTGAGTCCAGGAAGTCATTGAAAACCAGGGCCTGTATCCACGAAACATCCTAAGGGTAAAAATAGCTCTTAGTGATGACATTCTAAGAAAAATCTTAAAATTTCTCAAATTCTAAATCATTCCTCAGAATTTTCCCTCGGTAAGATTAACGTTATTCACAAAGCATCTGAGGCCTTAAGAGAGCTGTTAAGATGAAAAACTGTTAAGAGGAGGCAGGAGGAATTTTAAGAAGCCTATGAGTGTCTTAAACAGAGAACATGGTGGAATGACAGAGAGGAAGGAGAGACATTCTCCATATGTTGAATGACAGTGATTCAGTAACATACTACCGACTTGATGGTGCAGGGATAATTTGTGGTTGACCTCATCAGGTCATCACAACATTGTGATACCTGGCTACGGGAAAAATGCATCAATGTAGCAGTGATAACTTGGGTCTGTCACAAGCCTGTCAGCAGTGTTCAGTCAGATCATTACGGCACTTTCACAGCCTCATGTTGTTACGTGATTTATTCACTTTATACTGGCTTCTCATTCACTGCAAGCCAAAAAACGGGCATTCATGGGCATAGCAAGTTTCCCTGGAGTTGGTGTTATTGATGAGATGCACATCTGCATTACTGCACCATCAAAAGACGAGGCCGTCAACACAAAGCGGTATCATAGCATCAACACTCACATTGCTTTCAATGTGGACTATATGATTTTGGACATTGTGACACGTGGCCAGGCTCAAGGCACAATTCAAGAATACTGTCTGAAAGTGGCCTGAGACAGCTGTTTAGCTAGTGATCCACCTCTAAACAGTTCAGTAAATGAGCATGTAAAATCTGTAACATTCATCCAGTTATTAATATCACAGTAAGCGATGTCAGCAGCCACAGTCTAAATGGCAGCTTAGAACACTCAGCTGTTTGAAGAACTTTGCTTGTGTGCTGTGAACAACGCATTGGGAACAACGCATTGATTTGTTGGGCAATGCACTCCCAAGTCTGCCTCTTTCCTTGTGCCGTGATCCTGGGACCCGCTTAAAACTCTTTTCTTCTCCTTCATGAGCTGTGCCAACATCAGGCACTTCTCTTCTGTCCAATAGGACTTTCTAGTTCTTTTTTTAATGCATTTTGTTTATTGTTTTGTCATTCTGCCAAATCAAACAGCTTTTTATAAGGACACCAGTAATCATAGGAATTGCTGACAGCTGAGTCTGCGTACACCA
The DNA here is from genome assembly GCF_902500255.1 of Thalassophryne amazonica. NCBI lineage: Eukaryota > Metazoa > Chordata > Actinopteri > Batrachoidiformes > Batrachoididae > Thalassophryne > Thalassophryne amazonica. Next base: position 128,497,747 of record NC_047103.1, on the reverse strand, counting down.
TTTATATTAAATACATTAAGTAGTAAAATTACCAGCATGGAGAGCAAACATAACAATAAGCTAATCAATATAACAATTGGCATGTGAATGAAGTACATTCAAACATTTCAAAGCTGTGTCACAATTAATTTAATTTTGCTGAGTTTCATCATCATGACATTAAATTATTTTCACAATAACAAATTTCTTAATATAGTCCAGGTTTATGGTTGGTTGATGTTATAACAAGGAGCCATAGTTGCTGCTGGCGTTATAACAGAGTAATGGCCCAGTCACACGGCACTTAACGAAGGGTGACAAAGCCCTGACGAAACAAGAAATCTGGTCTTTCGTTGACTTTCTTTGGCATCATTTAACCTTCGCGCAGCTTTGTTCCTGCAGCTGGAACTTCGTCAGGATTTTTAAACTGTTGACAAATTTTGAAGGAAGGGCAACGAAAACCTCAATTCGTCTGTGTTTCGTTTTGCTGTCGTTCTTGACGATTTTTAATTATTTATTATTAAAAATGTATTTATTTATTAATAATTTATTATTTTTAATTAGTTATTGTTTAATTTGACTTCGTTCGACCAGCTGAATGTTTTCACACAGTGCAGAAGCCAGTTTCTGAGCGCTGAGGCTGCTGCTGCTTCATGTACCATCAGAAATTACAGGGCAAACTCAGCCTGCTTGCTTGGATTTTTTTTTATCTGTGTGGGGGGGCAGCTTCAATGGGCTCAGCATCAGCACAGCATCAGTGGGAGCAGCAGCTCCTGTGTGTGCTTATTATTTTGTATTAAATATAACAATATGAGTGTAGGAATGACAATCCAGTCCTTCTGTACATGTGGCAACAGGTAGATGAATCAAAATGATGATATAAAGAGCTGTTCTGGAAGGAAGAATGTTGTGGATCAGTGATCAGCTGGTGGAAATAACCGCACGAGTCAATGCGCGCGTTCACACGCACTGATTAATTTACTGCTCTGATATATTCAATCATCTTTACATTTATATTTATTCTCCCTTTTGACAGTTTTCTGTTATAAATCAATATATATGGTTTAGAACATAATACTGTGATACAGAAGTGACCACGGCGCACTCTTTTTTTTTTTTTACTGGAGTAGACGGAGCGCGCAGCGTGTCGACAGACAGTGTGGATTCTGATGATGATGGAGATGATCCATCTTTTGTTCTGGATGAGGAACCAGAGCAGGCGGTCCACTGACGTGCACACAGATCTCCACAGCTTCTGTTTGCAGTTTCTCCAGGACTCAGGCGCTCTGAGCTCCGTCTCAGCGCCGAGTCCTGGAACTCAGAGATGCAGACACACAGTGCTCCAGCTGTGGCTCCAGGCACGTTTCGTTAAAGCGTCGAGATCGTGAGCTTCAGTTCTGTTAAGTTCCTCTTTCGTCCCTTTTGCACTCTTGCGTCGCACTGTTCGGTGATAAAAGCTCTTTCGTCCACCTTTTCTCAACAAATTGTGACATTTTTTACTTTTTCCCTTCGTTCAGGAATCGTCGTGTGCCGTGTGACTGGGCCATAACGGTCCATTATGCTGGTCCTTGAAAAAAATTACACTACAATTGGGCCATTACATTGTTTTTGAGGATGTGGAGTGGGAAAATGATAATTTTTCTATTTTGATTGTCAATGCTGATGCACCTTTCTACTGATTAAAGTCACTAACTGTGACTGTTTTCTGTTCTTGCGGGCAAGAAGTGAAAATCGTCCACCATTTCACACCAGACAGTTTTTATTTGTTCCTTATTAATATGCCTTTTACATGGGGCAGCAAACAGCGCGGTTCTCTGGCATGGACTGGACCATTAATATCTCCTGGTTCGTAAACTGAAGTTACTGTCCCTTATGTAAAGGAAGATGATAATAATAATAATAATAATAATAATAATAATAATATTCTCTGTGTGTTGTTGTGGGACTTGACTGTTTAAACATCGTTCCTCCTAATACTGCTGATCTCTACCGAGTAAAGTTGGAAAGATATATTCCGGAATCAATAAATTCAAAGCTAATCACCATTTTAAGTCAACTACAGTAGCACCTCTTTCCAATCGTTGTAATGCAGACAACAAACTACAACCGACCAAATCTGTTTTTCCCAACTCAAAATGAGACATGCTCCGCTCTTTATGAATTACATCGTTCTTGATGTGCAGCCGGCTGTGAGACCGGAGCTCAGCACTTAGATTGGAAAAATGTAGTATTATATAATTTCAGAGGTTTTTTTATGCCAATAAATGTGAATAAAATCTCTAACTTTTTATTTATTGTTTGTAGTGCAACCAAATTCACATAACATAACATAATTGGGGAAAAAAGTTTTGGTCAGTTGTAGTTTACTGTCTGTATTGCAACGCTTGGAAAGAGGTGTCATTCATTGATGTCAGTTATTGATTCCGAAAGGTCGAATCTTTGAATATCTTTCCAACTTTACTTAACAGTAATGTGATCGTGACTACACACCATTTGCTAACTCCTCACCAACAAAATTGTCCTGGTACTGGTAGCTTTTTTTACAAGCAAAAACTCAATTTATGTTGACATTTGCTAACTTCCCGTCCATGTGAAGAAAGTGATGTCTGTACATCAAGACATAATGCCAAACCTAGCGAAACTGGTCTAAACCATTGCTGTAATTCCTATTTCAACACCATATATTTTGAGGATTTAATATACAATATTTTTTTTTATTTACCCCGGAACTATATTATATTATTCCTGGTGCTCATATTCTATTGACTAAGAAATTTTGATTATAGACATGATTAGCATCTTGAAACAACAGACTGTGAAAGGGGCTTTTTCAATCAATCAATCAAATTTTATTTATAAAGCCCTTTTACAACACACAAGGTGCTTTCCATTAAAATCAAACAAGGAAAAGACAGTGTACATAAACAGTTAACATTCAAAAAATAAAATGCAAAATAAATAAATACACTATCACTGCTTAATAAGTATCAAAAGCCAGTCTGAACAAACAAGTTATGATTCGAGCTTTAAAAAGATCAAAGTCTGTCATGGTTCTCATGTCAGGGGGAAGTTTGTTCCAGAGTCTAGGCCCAGCAACAGAAAAAGCTCGATCACCCCAGTGCTTATACCTGGTTCTTGGGACTTCCAGTAAAAGCTGGTCTGTAGACCTTAAGGCCCTGGTTGTGTTACGAATACACAACAGTTTGGAAAGGTAAGAAGGGGCAAGACCGTTAAGAGCTTTAACCCCTTAACGCCCGAATATATATAGCTGTATATAAAAAAATGTTTTGTGTGTGTTTTTGCCTTTAAGTAGATGGTAAATAATGTTGAGATTATTAATTTCACTTTTGCACAAAAACTAGATAGTAATATTGGGTATTCTGGTAATGACTTTATGTTATAATGTTATAATAATAATGATGGTATGTTGCAAATTTGTGACATACAGGCATACAGGTCAATGTGGTAAGTTGCATATTTGAGTCAGAGATTGTAGCATATATGCGACGATGGGCGTTAAGGGGTTAAAAACAAAGAGCAAAATTTTTAAACGGGGAGCCAATGAAGAGATTAAAGAACTGGAGTGATATGCTGGCGACGGGAAGTGCTTGTTAAAAAACGTGCAGCTGCATTTTGAACCAATTGAAGCCGTTTGAGAGACGACTGGGAAATCCCAACATACGAGGTCTGTCCGTAAAGTATCGTACCTTTTTATTTTTTTCAAAAACTATATGGATTTCATTCATATGTTTTTACGTCAGACATGCCTGAACCCTCGTGCGCATGCGTGAGTTTTTCCACGCCTGTCGGTGACGTCATTCGCCTGTGAGCACGCCTTGTGGAAGGAATGATCCCGCCCCCTCCAGCTCTCCACAAGTTCTTTTATACTCACTCGACTGGTAAGCACTGAAAGCCGAGATAGACATGTCCCAACTTGTCCTCTAACACTCCGAAACGGAGGTGTTCCTTTGTCTCGCTTCATCAGCGAATCGGTCGTGTCGCGCGAAGCCTCCGCGCAGCTTTCCATGACAAAATCTCTTGTTAAAAGTGAAATCTGCCGGAAAATGGCTGATGTCCAGGTCTTGTGATAACCAGAGAAAGAGCACACGACGGTCTCGTATCCACAGAGCCATCAGCTTAGAAATGATCCAGTGGTTTGTGCCGCATCGTCGCAGCTCGCAGCGCACCGACCGTCCTTTAAAGGGGTCCTTAAACCTGTAGTTAAAGTCCTTATTCTCTGTGAAGCAAGTAAAATTTTCACTGAAAGCCAGATAAATTTTTCGAATGGTTTCCAGGTGCCAGTCTCTAACAGCTTCTGAAAAAATTCTGATGGAAAAAAAGTCCTTTTCATTCCGCCATTTCCAGACAATGAAAATCCGACGAGGGGGCGGGACCACTCCTTCCACAAGGCGTGCTCACAGGCGAATGACGTCACCGACAGGCGTGGAAAAACTCACGCATGCACACGAGGGTTCAAGCATGTCTGATGTAAAAACATATGAATGAAATCCATATAGTTTTTGAAAAAAATAAGAAGGTACGATACTTTACGGACAGACCTCGTAAAGTGCATTGCAATAATCGATCCTCGAGCTGATAAAAGCGTGAATGCTTTTCTCCAGGTCTGCACGGTTTAAAAAAGGTTTAACCTTTGCTAAGAGACGCAACTGATAAAAACTGGTCCTGACCACACTATCAATCTGCTCAAATCAAATCTGAAGCCACTGTCAAAGGTGACCCAGAGGTTTTTTACAGTGGCTTTCAGTTTAGCAGGCAGGTGGTTAAAATCAGTGGCGCAATCGCCAAATAAAATACATTCTGTCTTGTCCTCATTTAAATGGAGAAAATTTTGACCTAGCCATAACTTTATATCTGCAATACAGTTGATGAAGGCTTGAAGAGCACCTGCTGTGTTCGGGATCACAGGCAAATAAATCTGTAGATCATCTGCATAACAGTGAAAAGCAAGATTGTGCCTGGCTCCAATAGATCCCAGTGGCAACATGTACAATGAAAATAATAATGGGCCAAGAATTGAGCCTTGAGGCACACCGCAAAACAAAGGCGCAACGGAGGAAGATAAATGAAAATGATTCATTTCACAAAAAAATGAATCATTTTCACTATGACGAGGGTCAAGACCCCCCTCCAAAACAGACAGAAGAAGCCCTGGAAAACCTCCTTATGATTACTACTGAAGATGATGAAGCAGAAACACTATGACATCAGGTATTCTGTCTGGTCAGTGGATCCCTAGGATTTGACGTAGATGTTGCAACTGGGTTCTGATGAGCTTCTTTATGTGCCTTTGGTAGAGGATCATGCACTCGGAAGAGCACAGAAGTGCAGGCAGGACGGCTGTATTGTAAACCTTAACCTTGGTTGACCTCTTGATGTCATGTCTTAACCAAAATCTCTTGACCAGGAAGCCAAAACTTTTGCTGGCAGCTTGAATTTGCTGCTCTACTTCCAAATCAGATGAGGTGGTGGATGTAACTGCATTACCGAGATAGATGAATTTCTCAGTTTTGACGAGTGTTGATCCAAACACCAGAACATCAGGGCAGGGTAGCGAGTTTTCTGGAAGTGGTTGATATATGAGTTGAGTCATGGTCACATTGATCTTGAGACCAAACAGAGGTGACTACAAAATGATGTCTTCAGCATTTGTTGACACCAGGCAAGAATCAGCAACATAGAGGAGCTCTTTCACACATATTTCTCTTGTCTTTGTGGATGATTTAAGCCTTGCAAGATTAAAAACCTTTCTGTCGGATCTTGCCTCATGTAGACTCGTTTGCAGATGTCGGTTCCCACTTTTTCCAGAACTGCTGCCAGGAAAAGTGTGAAGAGTGTGGGAGTCAGCACACACCCTTTTGACTCCAAGGTTGAGCGTAAATGCATTACTGATGTCACCACCAATTGAGACCTTCCCAGGCATTCCATCATGAAAGCACTTAATACCTGATCGGTCGTAACCTTACCTTCTGGACAAATGCCACCAAAAGCAGACAAATTAACACTGCCTCCTGCTGGACAGAAGCAGGAATAGCAAAATTAGATAATTCCAATGCACAAAAATACGTCTAACAAGTGAGAGAATCAGGTGCTCAAAATGAATTATATCTGTTTTTGTTTGTTGTTGTTGTTTTTTATTTATTTATTTGTTTATTTTAATTAATTTAGCTTGGCTAAGGGACTATATGAACCATTCAGAAACACTTCCATTATAATTTTTGACAATGAAGTTTATATTGCGATATATACTGTTATCATGAAGGGATTCAATTTATATCATATGAATTTTAAGTCATTTCGCCCACCCTACTAACACTAACCAAAACATAACCGCTGACACAATGAAATAAAGACAGGGAAATAAACAACAAATAAACAACATGTCATACATGAGAACCACAAACTTCTCCAGAATCTCCATGTCTGCATCCTCAATGGACGGGAGGTACTTGCTCAGTTTAGAAAATACTGGGGTAGCCTCTGGGAACATATCCCAAGTTTGGCAAGCTGTCTTCTTCCCTTTGTTTCTAAAGGCTGAGACCACATCACAGCCAGTGAAGGCATGGAAGAATGGCATTCCTGTGGCCCTCTCTTAGCCTACATAGTCTGACAGGTCGTGGTTGGGAATCCAGCGAAGGCTCGAACCTTGACCGAATGCCAACCGCAACTGCTGCACACCCATACTATGTAGAGTTGAGAAGACACTTAAGCCAATGACCAGCACATCTGTATCATTGGCTTTGATCATGACAGACTTGCTGCCATGTCCTGCAGCATACCTGGCATGGACAAATAGGCGGCTGTCTGCCTCCTCATGAGAACATATGTCCAACTCCTGCAGGCTCACTCCATGGTTGCTCAGGGCTTGGTTTCCTTTGGTCACAATGACTAAGTTTGCTGAAGACATTCCAGCAATTTTGTCAGCCAGGAAGCCAAACAACTCTGACTTGTTGTCGGTGTTCCTGAGGAAGCTTTGCCAATTTGAAGGAACAGTGTTCTTTTCTGTCACCTTCCGCCTACCACCAGATCCCCTTTTGGATCTTGTGTCTGCTTTCAGACTTGATGCACTGTAAACATCAAAGACAACATGTGTTGTTTTGTATTCACTAGCGTATGTACTGATCCTTGGCAGGAGGTCAAGAGATGCATATGATTAGACTAAGGCCGAGGGGCTATCCTTTTACCACCTTAGTCTCATATGCACATTGATGTATGGGGTACAACTAGGTTTGGGTGACCTACACCTAGCCCGATCATTCATCCAGTGCCATTTAAATCCTGTGTGATCTGTACACCATCCGGGTAAGTACATGGACACACCATGCATAGCCCCACTTACCCTTGGCTCAGCTCTCCTGCGCTGGCACATCCTGTCAATTCAGGTGCGGCTGTCTAACTAAATCTACCAACTATGTTCTACAAGCTAATTGATATGGGGCTGTTAGACAGCATTTGGGACATGAAACTATGCTAAACTACACTACAACTAGTACTTTTCTACCATATTGGGAGTTAGTAAAGCCAGGTAGAGCATTAGTAAAGTAAGATTAGCTGACACTGAACCCCATGCTGAGTTTCACAGCAGTGAAGTCACCAGTGTGCCCTGGTTGTGCACTGACATTCACTCCTTCCAACTACATAGATCACTAAAACTACTATCTAGATTATACAAAGACATCAATAAATGGTCAGAAATGTATGTGCTAGAATGACTGTCATAGAACATTCTCACATTTGAGAAGCGAATATTTATTTTCAAATTAAATATGACAAACAACTAATGATTTTGACAGCCATATTGTCGGCCATCTTGTTTTATGTGTGCTTTTCCAAATTTTAAGAAAAAAAAACACGAGGCTTTTGCCAACTGACATTGCATAGCCTCTATAAAACCAATAAAGAAACTCAAATACATGGCCAGGAGGGCATAATTGACGTGATCAAAACTTCATGGCAGTCATCTTGAAAAAACGGCACCCATCTTGAAATTTTGAGTGGCCATCCAGTAAAAATGATGACTATGAGATGAAGAAGATGTGTAGAAAATTTCATGTTTCTTTGTATAAGTGAAGTATTTCACTAAAAAAATCTGCTGCACTATAAGCTAAGATTCCTTGCTAGGAATCTTTAGGCTAACTTGGGAGCACTCTGAGAGGACTCTGAGAATCTGAGCACTGGATCTTGAGTCTTGATCCAGGGCAACACAATCCCAGACATTCCGGTTCCGCCCTCAGTGTTTCAAATACAGCAATCAGGGTAACTGTTTCTACAAAAATCACAGCATCAGCAAAGAAGACAAGCATAAATCTTTCTTTGCCAACAATGCACCAAAGCTGCTCCTTAATCCCCTTAACATCATCAATGGCAGACCTTTTCAAGACATTTTATAGGATTTGGACGGGTCCATTCTGACACTCCACCCGCACAATCTGTGTGAACTATTGAAAATGAACATGGAACACATTTATTTATGTCGAAAGGTCACCCTCTATGGTGGCAGTCAGCAGCTCTCTGCCACGCACTGATTAAAGCTTCTGCATGTAAAAACCAAACTCGTTCCGAACCAATGACAACTAACCAAAGCATCACACACACATTAAAGTGAGTTATTTTTTTCTAGCAATAATGATTAAAGCTAAATTCTGTAATAGATACATAAATAAAGAGAATAGATTAAAGCATTAAATTACTGGTTGCCCAGAATACTGTAATACACTCAACAAAAATATAAACGCAACACTTTTGGTTATGCTCCCATTTTGTATGAGATGAACTCAAAGATCTAAAACTTTTTCCACATACACAATATCACCATTTCCCTCAAATATTGTTCACAAACCAGTCTAAATCTGTGATAGTGAGCACTTCTCCTTTGCTGAGATAATCCATCCTACCTCACAGGTGTGCCATATCAAGATGCTGATTAGACACCATGATTAGTGCACAGGTGTGCCTTAGACTGCCCACAATAAAAGGCCACTCTGAAAGGTGCAGTTTTATCACACAGCACAATGCCACAGATGTCGCAAGATTTGAGGGAGCGTGCAATTGGCATGCTGACAGCAGGAATGTCAACCAGAGCTGTTGCTCGTGTATTGAATGTTCATTTCTCTACCATAAGCCGTCTCCAAAGGCATTTCAGAGAATTTGGCAGTACATCCAACCAGCCTCACAACCGCAGACCACGTGTAACCACACCAGCCCAGGACCTCCACATCCAGCATGTTCACCTCCAAGATCGTCTGAGACCAGCCACTCGGACAGCTGCTGAAACAATCGGTTTGCATAACCAAAGAATTTCTGCACAAACTGTCAGAAACCGTCTCAGGGAAGCTCATCTGCATGCTCATCGTCCTCATCGGGGTCTCGACCTGACTCCGGTTCGTCATCGTAACTTGAGTCGGCAAATGCTCACATCCGCTGGCGTTTGGCACGTTGGAGAGGTGTTCTCTTCACGGATGAATCCCGGTTCACACTGTTCAGGGCAGATGGCAGACAGCGTGTGTGGTGTCGTGTGGGTGAGCGGTTTTCTGATGTCAATGTTGTGGATCGAGTGGCCCATGGTGGCGGTGGGGTTATGGTATGGGCAGGTGTCTGTTATGGACAAAGAACACAGGTGCATTTTATTGATGGCATTTTGAATGCACAGAGATACCGTGACGAGATCCTGAGGCCCATTGTTGTGCCATACATCCAAGAACATCACCTCATGTTGCAGCAGGATAATGCACAGCCCCATGTTGCAAGGATCGGTACACAATTCTTGGAAGCTGAAAATGTCCCAGTTCTTGCATGGCCGGCATACTCACTGGACATGTCACCCATTGAGCATGTTTGGGATGCTCTGGACCGGTGTATACGACAGCGTGTACCAGTTCCTGCCAATATCCAGCAACTTTGCACAGCCAGGAAGAGGAGTGGACCAACATTCCACAGGCCACAATTGACAACCTGATCAACTCTATGCGAAGATGTGTTGCACTGCATGAGGCAAATGGTGATCACACCAGATACTGACTGGTATCCCCCCCAGTAAAACAAAACTGCACCTTTCAGAGTGGCCTTTTATTGTGGACAGTCTAAGGCACACCTGTGCACTAATCATGGTGTCTAATCAGCATTTTGGTATGGCACACCTGTGAGGCGGGATGGATTATCTCAGCAAAGGAGAAGTGCTCACTATCACAGATTTAGACTGGTTTGTGAACAATATTTGAGGGAAGTGGTGATATTGTGTATGTGGAAAAAGTTTTAGATCTTTGAGTTCATCTCATACAAAATGGGAGGGAGCAAACCCAAAAGTGTTGCGTTTATATTTTTGTTGAGTGTACATAAATGAATAAAGACAATAGATTACAGCATTAGCCCAGTAACCACAAAGCATTAAAGTGAAAGTTCTTTTTGTCTAAGATTTCTAGCAATAAAGATTAAAGCTGAATTCTGTAATCAATAAACAGATAAAGAGAATAGATTAAAGCAATAAATTATTGGTTACTCAGTAACCATAACAGAAAAATAGATAAAGAGAATAGATTAAAGCATTAGCCCAGTAACCATAAAGAATTAAAGTGAAAGTTCTTTTTGTCTGTGATTTCTAGCAACAATGATTAAAGCTGAATTCTGTATGAGTATGTGTATGCAGCACAATTTGTGTTCGGGGTGAACTTCCACAGCGATCAAGCGATCAACACCTAATTTGGTATGGTGACTGGGGGCACCAAGGGGAACATTTTTGCGGCCCTTGTGTTGACAGCACGCACAGACACACACACACACACTAGATTAAAGCATCACACACATTAAAGCATTAGCCCAGTAACCATAAGGAATTAAAGTGAAAGTTCTTTTGTGTAAGATTTCTAGCAATAATGATTAAAGTAGACCTGCACTGAAATAAATGCAGTCAGATCTTTGGATCAAAAAATGACTTATATTTACACATAAGATCCTTCTGAATGTAGTAAAGTAAATCTGCAAGTCCAGATCTGTCATTCAATGGAGAAATCTTTATTTAAAAATGACAAATTTACAGCTAAAATTTATCCCTCTGCAAAACTGTCATCACATCCGGGACGCTGCCGAAATGTCAGGGAAAAGACCCTATCCCAGCATGCATTGCGCGCGCCAACTGTAATTTGTGGATTTACGTCAGTTTGCATCTGCACCTTTTTCTTGTTTTATACGGAAGGATCTACTTTTTTTAAAACTTCATATTGTCTTGCGGCACGTTTGGTGAGTACACATTTCTTTTATTTGTGCTTGAAAATTATTTTGGGGGGCTTTTTCATATGCCCGTTTGATTGAGTGGTGTCGCATTGAAAATCTACTGTCTTTCGCCTCCGGTGTTACCATCGCGGGGTACGGAGGCGGGACCCACAAAGAATCCAAGTCATTAAAAAGATATAAACCTTTCTCAGCAGCCACGGAGCAAAGTCTGTTCTTGCAGCAACAGGTGTCACCGGCCGCTCCGCATCAAAACAGCGAGTGTAGTCTCTGGACTTTTGTCAAGTTGGCTGCACCTCCATTCAGTAGACAGGGACGTGGTGCCGGCTGCACAGCAGACACAGGGGCGATGTGAGTGGCCCGCTTCAGCGTTTACCAAGCACGCAGACTCAGTAAGCGCAGCGGACGCAGAGAGTGAGGCGTCGGGGAAGAACATCGCCCGCTGTTGATGTCGCCGCTGATCTGAGCATGCAGAGCTGTATCTCACATTCACTGCAGCTTACTTTTGGATGCTGAAACCAGGACGTGTATAACAGTAACATTACTAACAGATAAAATCAATTTCAATGCGGGATCGGACTGAAGGCGGGAGCGCTCCGTCTTCCGCTGGACGTCACTGCAATGACCCGGATGTACAAACAGTTTTCGCTGAGGGCCAAATTTTAGCTGCAAATTTGTCATTTTTAAATGAAGATTTCTCCGCTGAATTACAAATTTGGGCTTGCAGATTTACTTTACTGCATTCATAAGGGTCTTACAAATACATATCAGCTATTTATTTCTGAGATCTGACCACATTTATTTCAATGCAGGTCTATTTTAAAGCTGAATTCTGTAATCTATATATATATAAAAGGCAATGTATGTATGCGACACAATTTGTGTTTGGGGTGAACTTCCACAGCGATCAAGCGATCAGCACGCACACATGCATGCACGCACACACACACACACACACACGCGCGCAAACACACATTAAAGTGAAAGTTATTTTTTTTCTACCAATAATGATTAAAGCTAAATTCTGTAATAGATAGATAGATAAAGAGAATAGATTAAAGCATTCAATTATTGGTTGCCCAGTAACCATAAAAAGATAAATAGATAAAGAAAACAGATTAAAGCATTAGCCCAGTAACCATAAAGAATTAAAGTGACAGTTCTTTTTGTCTATGATTTCTAGCAATAATGAGTAAAGCTGAATTCTGTAATAGATTTATAGATTATTTCTAGTAATAATGACAAAAGCTGAATTCTGTAATAGATCAATAGATAAAGTATATAGATTAAAGCATTAAATTATTGGTTGCACAGCCACCATAAAACATAAATAGATAAAGATAATAGAATGAAGCATTAACCTAGTAACCATAAATTAAAGTGAAAGTTCTTTTTGTCTGAGATTTCTAGCAATAATGATTAAAGATGAATTCTGTAATAGACAAATAGATAAAGAGAACAGATTAAACCATTAAATTATTGGTTTCCCAGAAGTTCTTTTTGTCTAAGAATTATACCAATAATGATTAAAGTTGAATTCTGTAATAGATAAATAGATTAAAGCATTAAATTAATGGTTTTCCAGTCACCGCAAAAGATAAACAGATAAAGCAAACAGATTAAAGCATTAGCCCAGTAACCATAAGGAATTAAAGTGAAAGTTCTTTTTGTCTAACATTTCTAGCAATCATGATTCAGGCTGAATTCTGTAATAGGTCTATAGATTATTTCTAGCAAAAATTATTAAAGCTGAATTCTGTAATAGATAAATAGATAAAGAGAATAGATTAAAGTATTACATTGTAGACATTATGTGTGAACACATGAAGGATTTCATTGTGTGGTTGCCTCGTGAAAAAAATCAAAGCAACATTGCCAAAAGACTACGTTGCTAAAACAACCTGTGTAATTGACTGCCCACAGATAGTTTAATAAAAAGTAAAAAAAAAAAAAAAAACCTGGATTCAAGAAATGAGTCATACAGTCTGCAAATAACAGAGTTAAGTATTTAGTGGATGTTTCCCCCTCTGGACAAATCATGTTTATTTCTGATGCTTATGGTGGAAAATGTGACATGTACACAGTGGTGGGCACAGCTAACCAAAAAGTTAGCTTTGATAACCGTTAATCCGCTAACTGAAATGTTAGCTTGTATAAAGCTAAACAGATAAACCCCTAAAAAATTTAGCAGTTACAGATTAAATTTACAGATTAAAGCTAAACCAATAACTTTCAGTATTGATTTCAGTACACTAGTAGCTACTGACACAAGAACGAGCCAGCATTTCTGTCTCAGATCAGCCTTCTCTCAGCAAAAGAGACCTGGTGACAACAAAGAAAGGAAAGAGAAGAACAAAAGGAAGGAGAGGGAAAAAAGATCATTTCTTTTACACCATACAGACTCACCAGCATATCACACAAGTCATGCACAGGCAGACGATTTTGTTATTCAGTTTGTTAACTATAACATTGTTAACTAATTGTTAATTGTTAATTATAACATAATTAACATATAATTATAACATTTGTTAACTATAACATTGCTGAACAACAAATAATCACAGCTGCATGCGCCTGCATGTACACACACACACACACACACACACACACACACACACACACACACTGTTCTGAGAAGTGTCCTTGATCCAGCTGGCGGATTAAAACAGAGAATAGGAGGGATAATCTCCTGTATGAGTGCAGGGCTTCATTCTGCAGCTGCAGCCCCGGCTGTCAGGCTCATGTCGAGCTGTCCAACAAATGTAAACTCATCAGCTTGGTTTGAGAACAAATGGGAGTTGGTGTTTCCACAGCTGCACCAATGAGCTGCCTGGAAAACACATTCTGCCCAAAGTTTGAAGTGCACTGGCATTTATTAATATGTATATGTCGCAGACATGAACGAGCGAAGCTCTTCAGCATTTCACCATGTCATTTACGCCTCCCAGACCCCCCAACTATGGCCCTCTTAAGGGTCACTTCACACATAGCACGAATAACTAGGAGTCAGGACGCATCACAGCGAAACAGCCTGAGTGAGCGAACTACAAAACCATTGAGCCGTCTATTCAACCAGACGTGCAGTGCCATGACATGTCAATCATCTGGGTGGCACCTTGGGTGTCCAATCAGATTTCAGGGGATTCCAGTGCAACCCAGCTACACCCATGCCAAGAAGTGTTCAACATTTGACATTTCCTGTTTCACTGTGGACTCAAAATTTAGCACTTCCGGTTTCAGTCTCAACTTGCCACTGAGATCCCATGAGATTTCGTTTACTGTCAAACCAGGAAGTGTTCAACATTTGACTTTTTTTAAATTATTTAATCAGACAAACTGTTGTGAAAGTGTAGTGACACGGACCCACAACAGGGGGCGCAAATGAACGGTCAATAGATGAGCCAAAAGGTAACAATTTAATGTTGTGAAACGTGCACAACGAACATACAGACAATCTCAGAATATAATTACAGTCAAATTACAAAGGTGACGTGTGGGCAGGCTCGAGGATAGAAGACGTCTGTCCTGAGAAGAGCCGGAACCACACGATTTCCGCCCCCACAGAACCTGGTGAATACTGGAGCCGCCAAGTCCCGAATTCCCAGGCGATCACCGTCCCCGACTGTCGGATCTGGTACTGCTGGCGAAGAACAAAGACAGTCAAGTGTGGGTGTGTGTACACCCAGTAACAACAGCGGTGGGAATGCCACCTCCACCTCTCACTCAATACTTGCAGCGCGTCCTCAGAGGAAAAAGAGTGCCGTATTGCACAGCCTCCACAAAAGGACCGGAACTCCTGCAAACACTCACAATAAACAGATTCTCAATATTTCCACAAAGGCTGAGGATATTACCTCCAATGAAGTATGATATCTCAGCGATGAGGTGGAGATGACGTCTGGTCTTTATGGAGTGCGATGATGAAGAATGTGTGACAGCTGTCAGGAATTAATGAGTGACAGCTGTCACTCCCGGCTGTGTCCATGGCGGCAGCGCCCTCTCGTGCCTGAAGCCCGCACTTCAGGCAGGGCGCCCTTTGGTGGTGGGCCAGCAGTACATCCTCTTCTGGCGGCCCACACAACACAAACAAAAAGTTACACAGAAACCTTACAGATGATTAAATAGAATAGCAAACACAACATACCAAAGAACAGTTAAACAAAACTGACATTTCCTGTTTCACTGTGGACTCAAAATTTGGCACTTCCTGTTTCACTCTCAAACTGCCACTGAATTCCCACGAGATCCCATGAGATCTCATATACTGTCAATCCAGGAAGTGTTTAACATTTGACATTTCCTGTTTCACTGTGGATTCAAAATTTGGCACTTCCTGTTTGGGACACAGTGTACTATGAGCGAGCTTTGCGCCACATGGCAAAGGTGTAGCAGCTCAGGGAATAAATATGTCGCATCTTCTTCAGTGTGTGTTTGGGCATCCACTGAGAAAATCTAAATTTGAGAGTGCTGTTTGGTAAGGACTGCTTCACCAGGACGGGCAATAATCCCTCTCCCACCCAGTTCCAGCTCTTTATACACAAGACAACATTTACAGTGGCGTAGTTTAGTTGATTTCTTATGGGCCTTTGATGCTGTTGTTCCTGCAACACTGGGAGAGGTTGCACCATTGCTCTCCTCACACACCATGGTGCCTAGGCAAGATTTGGGGACCTTTTTATCCTGGGTGATGTCCAGCCAGTACAATTTATCATTGTTAGTCTTTTTCATATTTTCTCTGTGGAGTTTTTAGCTGGGGTCCTCATATGGGGATCCCTCCCAGCAAACCCCCATCACAGTGGGACCGAGGACACTTGAGGTGAGTGTCCAGAAGGACTTCCAACCCATTGACAACTTGATTGTTTTCACGTTTTTGTGAACAAACTGAATGTCAAAGGTCACATTTGGGACCGTGCACTGGTACTGCAAATTGTTGCATCCACCAAACCATGGTGGATGAATCTTCAGTGCTGGATGGCAACCACCCAGGCAACCAATTCATCCTTATCTCTGCTAGAGCCAGGTGAAATGTGGGCATTTTCTTGATCTTCTCCAGAAACTGGGATTCCCAACACTGAGGCACCTATGTGCTGGATCATAATCCTGTGAAATGCACCATGGGCTAAAATGTCAAAGCAGAAGCTGACGCTGCCTCACAATGCAAGTGATGCTCATCATCTTAGTCTCCCAAAGTAACCGTTTGTTTGATTAAAAAAAAAAAAATCTTTCTTGTAAGATTCCAAAGATTCTCTGAGACCCAGTACCAAAGACAGCTAGTCATCACCTCAGGTCACTGGTTAGCATCTAAGTCTCACACACAATCTTACAGTAAGACAGGATGCACCAGGACCCTAATGTGACACGGCAGATGGAAAGCCTCACAAATACCACTTTATTTTTATTTATTTCCTTTATTTACCCAGGTAAAAAACTCATTGAGATTGACATCTCTTTTCCAAGAGTGACCTGGCCAAGACAGCAGCCAAAACATTGTTACAGCGATGAGACAAGACAACAATCAAACACAATTTCACACAAGAGTAAAACAATTATAACCATTAAGACCATTAAAAACCACAGTGAAATTCAGCATGTACTAGAAGCAGTCACAATGTCCAATAGTGTTAGTTTCACGTTCCTTCAAAAGAGATTTAAATTCACCCAAAGTCACAGGATCTGTTAATTTCAGATCCTTTTGGAGTTTGTTCCAAGAAGCGGGGGCAGCATATCTGAAAGCAGTTTTTCCCAGTTCAGTTCTCACCCGAGGAAATCTGAAATGTTTGTTGGGAATGTAGGCCGTAAGATGGTTGATTTTTAAACATATATACACACAGATAAGATGGCAGGAGCCCAAGAATACATTTATAGACAAATAAAAACCAGTGTGACAATCTACGAGCAGACAGAGATGGATACTCAGCTGTAGAATACAGTGTACAGTGGTGAACACGGTTTCCACAACCAGTGATAAAACGCAAAGCACTATGATACACACTGTCCAATTTCTTGAGGTGCTGTAAAGTTGCATTCATGTACAATGAATCTCCATAATCCAACAAAGGTAAAAAAAAAGTTACAGAAATTAGACGCTTTCTTACAAGAACTGAAAAACAGGATTTTTTCCGAAAGAAGAAACCCAATTTCAACTTTAGTTTTTGAACTAGGCCCTCAATATGGGGTTTAAAAGACAAATCTTGGTCAATTAATAAGCTGAGGTACCTGTAAGTTGACACAATTTCTATCTCTGTGCCCTCGGTGCTTTTTATCTTGGGGAGATTTGCGGGTAACCATTTAGCATTTGAAAAAAGCATTATTTTTGATTTGTCTGCATTTAAAACCAGTTTAAGATTCATCAAATGAGACTGAATTATATTAAAAGCCGACTGTAAAACTGCAAACATTTGTTCAACTGTGGCAGAAGAACAATAGATAACGGTATCATCTGCGTAAAAAT
The DNA here is from genome assembly GCF_902500255.1 of Thalassophryne amazonica. NCBI lineage: Eukaryota > Metazoa > Chordata > Actinopteri > Batrachoidiformes > Batrachoididae > Thalassophryne > Thalassophryne amazonica. The sequence goes on along the minus strand of NC_047103.1, from coordinate 128,480,076 downwards.
GACAAGATGTATTGGATATATATTACAGCAGAGATTATTAATATAAATAGAAAATAACAGTGGACCTAGGACAGATCCTTGGGGAACCCCTTTTGTTATGGGAAGAAACGGCGAGGAAGACCCTGAGAAATGAACGGATTGCATCCTCCCTGATAAGTAATTACTAAACCAGCCCAGAGCTTCTTTATAAAAGCCAATCACAGAGAGTCTGTTTAAGAGAATGGCATGATCAATGCTATCGAAGGCCTTTGACAGATCAATATAAAGTGCAGTGCAATATTTTTTACTGTCAACAGCCTCAATTATGTCATTGAGAACTTTCACAGCAGCGGTCATTGTACTTAAATGGAAAAACAAACAAACAAAAAAAATCCCCCTCATAACCTGACCATAACTGTTGCACAGCAACAAAAGCCAATTACTTTTTCCATCTGTGATACATCCTAAAGGTCCTTCACTTTGCACACACATCAGGAGGGGTGCAACAGATCACAAAATGACAGTTCAGATGTGATCAGAGTTTTTTGTCACAGATTGGAGTGTTTGTCAGATCAGCAAAAAAGTGGAGACAAATATAAAAAGAAGTGGAGACAAATACAACTTTGATCACACAAAACCGGGAAGAGTTGACATTTGCTGTTTGGCATGCTTATGTATTTTGGGACAAGGATGAATGCTGTGAAAACAGAAAGTTGATAGGACAAATATTTTTGGATAAATTAGCAATTTTAGCTAACCAACAAACAATGGATGCTGTGCTGCAAAGCACCATGGGAGTTTGGGGTTTTGAGGTTTTAAAGGTTGTTATTATGGTTTATGTTAGTTTAACAGTGTTGTTGATTTATTGTGTTTGTGTAGCTCAATTGGTTTTATCAATTTAGATAAGGCTCATGTTGCTCTTACCCCATGAGTGACTTAAGTTTCATGTTGGTACCATGAGTGAAATATTTAGTGGTTTTAATGTCTTTAGCCACTGTCTTTGTTTATCAAATTAAAACCACCTGTTTACAGCAGCTGTGTGTGCAACTTCGATCAGGGACAAACAGAGGACAGCTGACATTTGCTGTTTGGTATGCTTATGTATTTTGGGTCAAGGATGAATGGCGCCATAACAGAACACTGATGGGACTAATAGTTTTGGAGAAGCTACAAATATTAGCTAACGTTGCAAATTACATTTTGGACTCACACACCTTTCCAGCAGGAGGCAGTAAATCATATTTATATTAAAAGCATAAGTTTAAATGCATATTATTGTAAATACATTAAAAATACATGGACGACACAAGAAAGTGAAAACACTTATTTCCCTTGTGGTCCATTTAAAAATCAAATGACAAAACAGAAGCAATAATAAAATAAAAATAATAATGACCTTCGTTCATCTTTGATCCTACTCTCGCCTATCGTCATGAGGGTTGGGTCATGACCGAAAGAACTAGATCGCGGGTACAAGCGGCTGAAATGGGCTTCCTTAGGAGGGTGCCTGGTGTCTCCCTTAGAAATAGGGTAAGAAGTTCGGTCATCAGTGTGGAGCTCGGGGTAGAGCCGCTGCTCCTTTGCTTTGATATGAGCCGGCTGAGGTGGTTCGGGCATCTGGTAAGAATGCCCTGTGGGTGCCTCCCTCGGGAGATGTTCCAGACACATCCATCTGGAAGGAGACCCCAGGGAAGACCCAGGACTAGGTGGAGAGATTATATCTCCACAATGGACTGGGAACGCCTTGGGGTCCCCCAGTCAAAGGTGGTCAATGTGGTGCGGGAAAGGGAAGTCTGGCGTCCCCTGCTGGAGCTGTTGCCCCCGCAACCCGATCCCGGGTAAGCAGTTGAAGATGAGAGAGTGATGAGTAATAATAATGATAATAATAATAACAATGATAATAATAACAGTGTGTATATGGCAACAACAACCTAAACAATTTATAAATAAATTTATAAAGACAGTAAATTGACATCAAAAATTACATAATTAACATGAAATAAAAGGGCTGAGTTCCTCTTCTAAAAACTGTTGAGCTCTCAGGTTCAAAAAATATTCTGGACTCACACACCATTCCAACTCATTGCTTAATTTGTTCCCACCCTTGAAAAATGTCAGCTACCTATTTTATAAACACTACCCAATCTAGAGCCCGTGGATCCCCACGGACAACATGCTAGTGTTCTAACTGAGAAGTGTTTCTGAAATTGTTTAAAAATGACACCAACGTCTAATAGATAGTGGCATATGTATTATTTTCATTACTATTTTTGGCTATTTGTGGCTTCTCCAAGATTTTTTTTAATTAGTTAAGTGGTCTTTGGTCTGAAAAGTTTGAGTAACAATAGTTTATTGTCACAGCTAGGATCCGGGTTAGGGTTGGTTAGGATCACATTTAGGGTTCTACTTAGGGTTATGGCACGGGTTATGGTTACATTTATAGTTATGGAAAGGGATTAGTGATGTTTCCTTTTTGATTTAGGTTTCCCGTATTCTTGTCATTTTTTTTCCTTGTTACTTTTTGTCTGTTACTTTCATTGATTGCTATAATCAAAGAAACCTGAGGTCAGCTCGTGGTGCTCGTGTGTTCTGCCAGTACATGTTATCCCTAGAGTCCCTTAATTCAGAGAGTAGTGACATGACAAGTCAAAAAAATGGTCATGTGACTCGTGGTGCTATCTTGGTACCAAAACAGTGTACGCTTTTAACCTATCTGCATGTAAATCCAGCTATTTTATTTATTTATTCCCTGAAAATGCAAGGTTGCTGTGCATTTGGAGGCACAAACAGACACAACAAGGGCTTCAAGATGTACAGATTCCCTTCAGATCTGAAGAGAAGAAAAATTTGGGAAAATAAAGTCAGCTGTGTAGGATGGAAGCAACTACATAGTCAAAGCTTTGCGAGGTAAATTTAGTGTTCAGTCCCATGTACAGTAAAACTCACCTAAACTGTCATCCTATAACTGGACATTTGCAGTCACTGGACAAAAAAGTCCCAATGTTTTTGTATTGTTTTCCATGTAATAAACATCGTATATAACGGATTTTGTATAACATATTTTTTGCTCACATCGGGTAAAATGTTCGGTCTGATTGCAATGTATTTCCATTAAAAACCCCTCGCATATGGGGCCAGAGTCATTTCTGTGATTAAAAAACTGGCTGTTTATTTTTTTCACACTGTGCTCAGACTTGGACCCACAGGCTGGACGAAAGTGGCGAAACAACGCAAAACTGTTAGAAATTAACTCACGAAACATCGCGCCGATGGGCAGGCATACACGAACCCGGTGCGAGAGCTCGTACACACGCTCTAAAGTCCGTCAAGCAGAAACAGTGCCAGGTGCACCACATGGCACCGCTTATGTGGAAGAAATACAAACGAGCTGGTACGTGTGGAACCACATCATGCCACTTATGTGGAAAAAAAAAAAAACAGCCGATACCTGTGGGACCACATCGCACCACTTATGTGGAATAAAAAAAAAAACAAAAAAACAAAAAACACCCGGGACATGAACTTGGGCCTTTCAAAACCCTCTCATTCTCAGTCAGAGACTTTACCACTGAGCTACAGAGCTGTTCTTTGAAAGCTGTGGGAAGGTGCCTCATATCAGGAAGGACAGGGACCTACTACTACAAAAAAAATTAAAACCCCACACCATATAAAAACACCGCATTTATCAAGCGAGCAATACAAAAATGATCTGTCTGTTCCTCTGTAAATGGCCTATGGTCACAGACATACAGTCATGAAATGACATGAATGAGAAGGAGAGTGCTCTGATGTCCACATCTACTGGTCAGGAGAGTCCAGTTGGCCGCGCGCGTGTTCTGCCCGACATGCGTGTCTTGTGGGTGCCGCGCCACATTCTTACTCATACCTTCATTCAATTTATGGCCTTGTCCACATGGAAACAGAACTTTCTTTTTCTATGTCATTTTCAAAAAGTGTTCCGTTAACACGACACCATTGCAAGAAATACCTGTATATTGTGACAGCCATTCAACATGTAATGGACACAATTCTTCATAACCAGTGTGTTTCCTGTTTGGTATGTGGTAAGACGCTCAGATGTGCAAAGCACATCCCAAAGTGTCGCCACTGGTGTTTAGAGGGTGTCCTCTGTTCTGCCATGTTAACACGCCAAGGGTTGCACATTGATGTTTCCTGTCTCAGCCCATGTGTGGGTGACCAGCAATGTGTATTCCTGCTGTGCATATGACAAGCTTTCTTGGCCCCCTGTGGTGCTTTCCCTATCAGAACTCCTGTAAGGTGAATGGTCTGTGAATTGTGTGAAAACAAGAGCAATAAAGTGGCACACCGATGCGTTGTCAAAATGGGAATTGTTGCGCCTTATTTCAGCTATCACAATTTCCACACTGGTGACCCCGACGTCTGTCTTTTGAACATTTTTGATGGACATTCTGATGCGATCATGAAGGAGAATGCTGTGTCTTTGAAGCTCCCCAAGTTTTGGGAGTCGTTGGCTTCAGCTCGGTTCATGCAAAGGGAGGCGCAGTTTGCGCTGCAGATCACCACGGACGACATAAAGTACTATTATGTTGTGTTGTCCCTCAGCAGTTCCACAGCAACAAGGGTTGGTTAGTCTCCTGCACAATCCCCCTGCAAGGAATAAATACACAGCTCTCAAGGCTCACCTTTTGAAGACATTTGAACTTTTTGATGCTGAGAGGGCCAGCAGGCTTTTTTCTCTGCATGGCTTGGGGGACAGCAAACCCTCTGAGGTTATGGACAGAATGTTACAGTTCCTGGGGGAACAGAGGTCTGATTTCCTCTTCATCCACCTCCTCTTTGCAGCAACTGCTCCCTCAGGTTCATGCAGCTTTGGCCAACACCACCATCACAGACTACCGTGTACTAGGAAACGAAGCAGACACATTTTTTCTGGCTAGTCAACACCACAGCATTGTTGCTGTGGCACTCATCTCTGTGCACACTGCCATGATTGCCCCAGCCCACACCTTTCACATCCCTGTGCCACTCACAGGTGATGCAACATTCATGACAACAGCACCTATTTTGCCTATGCAGCATCCTGAACCCGGCTTGTGTTTCTACCGTGCTAAATTTGGATCCAGAGCCAAGTAGTGCCACCCACCCTGCACTTTCAGCGGAAAGGGAAACATCACAGCCGGCGCTCAGTAGTGGCCATGAGCGTTGGATGTACCAACAGGATACTGTTCATCCAAGACACCATCTCCAGCCTTCATTTCCTGCGTGACACTGGTGCACAGAGGAGCATTATGATGCTTCCAGACTGGACATCCTGGCAGATGGGTTTGGCAACCCCTTGTAGCTGCCAATGGCAGCCCGATATGCCCTTATGGCACTCGACATGTGGACTTGTGTTTTGGGGGCCAGAGATTTAGCTAGGACTTCATCATGGCTAAAGTCACTCTCCCTCTCCTGGGCGTAGATTTTCTGTGCGCTTATGGACTTCCCGCGCTTGAATGATGCCACCAACTTTTGTTCATATGGTTGCACCGTCAGTGACATGGACTCTATCAGCGTGCTGTTGCAGGCCTGACGTATTTCACTGCCTGCTCAGGGAATTCCCTACACTCATCAATCAATCAATCAATTTTATTTATATAGCACCAAATCACAACAAACAGTTGCCCCAAGGCGCTTTATATTGTAAGGCAAGGCCATACAATAATTACGTAAAAACCCCAACGGTCAAAACGACCCCCTGTGAGCAAGCACTTGGCGACAGTGGGAAGAAAAAACTCCCTTTTAACAGGAAGAAACCTCCAGCAGAACCAGGCTCAGGGAGGGGCAGTCTTCTGCTGAGGGAGAGAACCAGGAAAAAGACATGCTGTGGAGGGGAGCAGAGATCAATCACTAATGATTAAATGCAGAGTGGTGCATACAGAGCAAAAAGAGAAAGAAACACTCAGTGCATCATGGGAACCCCCCAGCAGTCTAAGTCTATAGCAGCATAACTAAGGGATGGTTCAGGGTCACCTGATCCAGCCCTAACTATAAGCTTTAGCAAAAAGGAAAGTTTTAAGCCTAATCTTAAAAGTAGAGAGGGTGTCTGTCTCCCTGATCTGAATTGGGAGCTGGTTCCACAGGAGAGGAGCCTGAAAGCTGAAGGCTCTGCCTCCCATTTTACTCTTACAAACCCTAGGAACTACAAGTAAGCCTGCAGTCTGAGAGCGAAGCGCTCTATTGGGGTGATATGGTACTATGAGGTCCCTAAGATAAGATGGGACGTGATTATTCAAAACCTTATAAGTAAGAAGAAGAATTTTAAATTATATTCTAGAATTAACAGGAAGCCAATGAAGAGAGGCCAATATGGGTGAGATATGCTCTCTCCTTCTAGTCCCCGTTAGTACTCTAGCTGCAGCATTTTGAATTAACTGAAGGCTTTTCAGGGAACTTTTAGGACAACCTGATAATAATGAATTACAATAGTCTCATGCAGCTGACCTTTTTATCCTCCACTGCCAAGCCACAGAGCAGAGCCCTGTGTATTCCTGAGCAAGGCATCTCGACCTGGCCAAGCTCGGCTTTGCCAAAGCTGAGTTCTGAATGCCTCGCCATTATCTGTTGCTCCAACAGCCTTTGGGCGTCGCCCCTTCACATGATCCCCAAGCCCAGTGGTGGGTGGCGCCCTTTTGAGCAGCCACTGTTGACTGCTGCTGGGATCAACACACAGAGCAAAAAATAAACAACTCACTGCTTCACTTTAAATCTGCAATAAGTCTCCTGTAGGTCATCAACAGTGCAGGTCTGACTCAATGTCTGATAGCACAGACTAGCAGAACCAATAAGTATGTCACATGACATGGATTATTCATACCATTTGCCATTCTTATCCATTTAGTGTGCAATTTAGTGTGCAAATTTGGTACTATGTGTTTCATGCTATTGCACGCTGTGACCACTGCGCACACTCACACTAGCTGAGATGGCCCTTAGCTTAAAAACAAACATGGCGGAACTTATTGACGCTGCTCTTTCTTGTAACATACACACACGCACACAACAAAAAAATCCAGTGTGCCATAAGGCATCTGGAGGCATTTGCAGTATTCGCTGAGACATCTCTAGGTAAAGTGGAACCACTGTCGGATAAAGAGTTCGACACATTTCTGCCATGATTTTTTACTGGACTGAGAAAAGCAGACAGCAGTCTGTACACGAAGTACAGCAACAGCTACGGACTACATTGTCAGGATTGTTTTTGAACTATCTGACTGGACTGCGATTTAAAATTCGTGTTTGAATGGTTGGAACCTTTTGGCCTCAAAGGACCAAGATCAGTGAAAGCTGAAGAAGAAACAAGGCGAACATGTTTCACTTCATGAAATATTCTTACCATTGCACTCGTAAACATTCATTATTTGTATATTATATAACGGCTGAGTGGATCCTTGTCATTTGATTGGTGCTTTGTATGTCACATGACATGGATGAATTCATCCCATTTGTGTTGCATTGCATTTAGAGTGCAGTTTGGTTCCATTTAGAGTGCAAATTTGGTTCCATATGTTTGGTACCATTGCACTCTGCACACGTGCACACAGACGCACGCATGCATGCACGTGCGCCCACACAGAAACACATACACACAACGCGCACACGCACACACAGAAAAAATCCACTGTGCTGTCTGGAGGCTGTTGGCAGGAAGGTGGAATGAAAAGCTGGACAAATTTCTGATGTGATTTTTTTTTTTCGCTGTACTGAGGATGTACACAGTCTTTTTTTTGGTAGTACACACATGCACAAGAGATGACCCAGTTGCATGTGTGTGTGTGTGTGCGCGCACGGGGACAACAACATGATGATTTGACTGAGCTAACTGACGCTGCAAATTCTTGTAACACATACACACACATAGACACACAAAATCCACTCTGCTGTAAGCCATCTGGATGCATGAAGAGCTGTTCAGATGAAAAACTGACATGATTTTTGGCTGGACTGAGGAACTACACAAAGTTTTTTTTCTTTTATGGAAGTCTGAAGTCAGTGCACAGCATCACTGGACTACACGTCACAATCTGGACGTTAGCAGCAGTGGAACACCAAAATGTAAGTCAATTTTCTTGTTGTGTGGGCCGCCAGAAGAGGAGGTACTGCTGGCCCACCACCAGTGGGCGCCCTGCCTGAAGTGCAGGCTTCAGGCACGAGAGGGCGCTGCCACCACGGACAAAGCCGGGGGTGACAGCTGTCACTCATTATCTCTTGACAGCTGTCACCCATCTACTCTACAGCATCTCACTCCATAAAGACCAGACGTCATCTCCACCTCGTTGCCGAGATATCGTACTTCTATGGAGGTAACTGTCTCTGCCTGTGTTAATTGATTCTAAGAGCTATTGTTTTGCAGCTGTCAACCAGAGGACCGGCGTGGGTCGCGACTGTTTCGATAAGTGGTTAAACAGACGCTGCACGAGTGTGTGTTAGAGGTGGAGGTGGCATTCCCACCGTTGTTGTTACGGGGTGTACACACACCCACACTTGACTGTCTTTGTTCTTCGCCAGCAGTACCAGATCCGACAGTCGGGGACGGTGATCACCTGGGAATTCGGGACTTGGCGGCTCCAGTATTCACCAGGTTCGGTGGCGGCGGAAATCGCGTGGTTCCGGCTCTTCTCAGGACAGACGTCTTCTATCCTTTGTGGATTGACTGTTATCATATTCTGAGATTGTCTGTGTATTCGTTGTGCACCTTCACAACATTAAATTGTTACTTTTTGGCTCATCTATTGACCGTTCATTTGTGCCCCCTGTTGTGGGTCCGTGTCACTACACTTTCACAACATTTCTGTTGTTTATAAATTAATAAAATATCAAATGGCAAGGATCTATTTTAACCGTTATATAAAACAAGTAATGAATGTTTTGTTCCAGCTTTCACCTCATGAAATGTTCATACCATTGAACTCATAAACATTCATTATTTGCATAATATACCACATTCATTTTATATACTTTTTTCTATGTTTAAATTTGCAACCAAAATTCTGCTTATGAGAGACCAATTTCTACATGTGCAGAACTGTGAGATGTTGAAAATGTTTCAGATGAAACTCTGAACAGATTCACTTGTAAATAAATGGTAGATACAAATAGGTTTGCACAATATCAACCTTCTGAGTAATATTTCAGGACACCGATATTCACACACAGACACAAGAACTACAAAAAATATTTTTGACTTCACTGTGACTTTAAATATGAAATCTTAGATTATTCCCCCAATAGTTTCTTGAACACCTCTTTGTCTTGCATTGCAGCCTCTGTAGCTGAAAATGCATCAGTGTGGTGCTGTAGGAATAAGTCTGCAGGATATTTATAAATGGTGAGACTTTGCAACTAAATATACACACTACTGTGTGAAAACAGACCTGAGAGCTGAAACCAATGTGCTGTCAATCGGTGGTGCTGCTCTGCAGACAGGTTGCATGTGCTGCAACGATGCAAAAACAGCCCCCATTAACTACCTTCAAACGCATCTTGCTGAAAAAAATATGATTAGGACGTTATGTGAGTGCACACAGAGGAGAGTGGGCAGAAGAAGTATTTCTGAATTATACAAGTCTCAGAGGTTTGAAGCTGCTTTGCACCCCCTTTCGTGTAGAAAAACAGCCATCTTACTAGCTTCATCATGAAGTGTAGCTACAGTGGATAAAAATGACACAGGACCTGAAAAGATGCCAACAGCCAACTTATTTACTCAAATATCATTGTACTTTTGGACCTTTCTCTACCTGCAGACATGAAAACAATCTGAAATGTTCAATAACCTGCTGGACCTAACTTGTGTCAGATCTTATACTTCTTATTCATACTATACATCACAGTTCAACTGTCAACAGGAGGTCTGGGTACAAAATGAAGTTTTCTCTTGATCTGGATAAAGATCCATATAACTCCTCTGCACGTGCCCAAATCAGCTCATTTCTCCTCCCTCTCTGCTTGCACAGTCCTTCTGATACGTTCAATCCTGTCCATCTTCATCACTCCCAAGGGAAACCACTGCATCTTTAGCTCTACAACAGAGGTCTCAAACCGGTTCCAGAGAGGGCCGAGAGGGTGCAGGCTTTCTGTGCAACCACCCACTCCAGCAGGTGATTTCACTGATTAACATCACTTTGAGCAGGTGAAATCAGTTAATCAGTGAAATCACCTGCTGGAGTGGGTGGTTGCACAGAAAGCCTGCACCCTCTCGGCCCTTTCTGGAACAGGTTTGAGACCTCTGCTCTACAACCTCAAGCGCCACCTGCTCATCACCATTCTGCCAAACTCTCAATTACTTTAAACATTTGACCCCAAGTATTTAAACTCTTTCACTTTCACTATGTCTACCCCTTGCAGTCACACCATGCCACCGTGGTGCCTCTCAGTCAAACATATTATCCATTTTACTACTACCCACTTTCATTCCCCTTCTCTCCAGAGCATTTCTTCACCTCTCCAGGGTCAGGCACCTCCCTGTGTTCCATATGGATCACAATTAAGGGTGTTGGAAAAAAACTGATTCATGTCAGAATCGCAATTTTTATCCTTAATGATTCACAATTGATTCAAAACTTTCAATAATCGATTTTTAAAATAATGTCTCTTTTGCTTGTTTCTCCTCACTGCCATAAATTCAGCCACCAAAATTTCAGTGAATCGTGCTACTTCTGTTCCTCCACCTCCTGCTTCCTGCAGGACATGGTGTCAACCTACTCTGTGTGTGAGACCCTCAGAGCAAACCAGTCAGTCGAAGTGACTCCATCACTCCATCCAGAAAGTTTGGAAGAATAAATGGAATTGGTTAACTTACTTTTAGTCCATTGCTAGGAACCTAAAAGCCAAAGCATATGACCCACGTTTGTGTAGAATCACTGTCCCCGTATGAGATTAGACCGCTGCATGCAAGTTTAGGCAGACAGTGCCACCAACATATTACAAAAGTTGATGTTTTATGGGAATTAACGTAGGATTTCATAGACGGGATGTTTGCTGAATAGCAGAGCTGACTAGGATGATGTTTAATCTGTACAGAGTGATGTTTTATGACATGCTATCATTTGCACAAAAATTAAACAAACTTAAAATTGACAAAATATTGAAGACGCTGTAAACACAATGCACTACACAGAAAATTCATCCAATGTGAATGACAAGAGCTGAAAATACAATTGAAAAATGTTTAATGAAGAAAGAACATTAACATTTACCGTATTTTCCAGTGTATATGAGGTCTATTAGAAAAGTATACAACCTTATTATTTTTTTCAAAAACCATATGGATTTGAATCACGTGTGATTGCGTCAGGCAAGCTTGAACCTTTGTGCGCATGCGTGAGTTTTTTCACACCTGTCGGTTGCATCATTTGCCTGTGAGCAGGCTTTGAGTGAGGAGTGGTCCACCCCTCTCGTCGTTTTTTTCATTGTTTAGGAATGGCTCAGAGACTGCCGCTTTGCTTGATGAAAATTTTTTCAGAAACTGTGAGGGACATCAAAGTGGACACCATTCGAGAAATTCAGATGGTTTTTGGTGAAAATTTTATGGGCTTCAAAGAGATCACGGAGTGTTACTGTCGCTTTAAGGACGGCCCAGAGTGACTGGTGGTGCACCGCACACCGAAGCCGCCATCGACAGACTGAGCGACCATTTCATTTCTAAACGGATGGCTGTATGGATCCATGACCATAGTATGCAATTTCTCTGGTTATCACAAGAGCTGGACATCAACCATTTTCCGGCAGATTTCACTTTTAACAAGAGATTTTGTCATGGAAAGCCGAGCGGAGGCTTCATTCATTTCCAAACTGGACGCTGTGTTTTATCCGGGATGTCATCTGGCTAGCACAGGACTTGTGAAAAGACGTGGACATCAGCACTTTTTCGACACATTGAGACAGACGTGCGGAGGAATTCCGCGCGTCGCGGCGGTGCTGCATGGCGCAAAGAAATGCCGTGATGAAGCCTCACAGGACATGTTTTGGCATGTCCAGGCGCATCCACAATTTCTCGGATAATCACTCGATGGAAAAACCACTGACAGCTGTCTGAACGCCATCTCAAAGCCGTCCTGTGAGACCAAAACAGAGGTGGTTTTGTCTCGTTCCAGTAGTGAATCCATCATGACGCGCGAAACCTCCACTCGGCGTTTCATGACAAAATCTCTTGTTAAAAGTGAAATCTGCCGGAAAATGGTTGATGTCCAGCTCTTGTGATAACCAGAGAAATTGCACACGATGGTCACGGAACCATACAGCCATCCGTTTAGAAATGAAATGGTCGCTCAGCCTGTCGATGGCGGCTTCGGAGCGCGGCGCACCACCAGTCGCTCTGGGCCGTCCTTAAAGCGACAGTAACACTCCGTAATCTCTTTGAAGCCCATAAAATTTTCACCAAAAAACATCTGAATTTCTCAAATGGTGTCCACTTTGATGTCCCTCACAGTTTCTGAAAAAATTTTGATCAAGCAAAGCGGCAGTCTCTGAGCCATTCCTAAACAATGAAAAAAACGACGAGAGGGGTGGACCACTCCTCACTCAATGCCTGCTCAAAGGCGAATGACACAACCGACAGGCGTGAAAAAACTCACGCATGCGCATGAAGGTTCAAGCTTGGCTGACGCAATCACACGTGATTCAAATCCATATGGTTTTTGAAAAAAATAATAAGGTCAGATACTTTTCTAATAGTCCTCGTACACTGCATCCGGAAAGTATTTACAGCACTTCACTTTTTCCACATTTTGTTAAGTTACAGCCTTATTCCAAAATGGATGAAAGTAATTTTTCCCTCAATATTCTACGCAATACCCCATAATGACAATGTGAAAAAGGTTTTTCAAAGTTAGAAAAATGTATTCAAATTTATTAAAAACAAAAAAAAAATTAAGAAATCACGTAAGGATTTATTCACAGCCTTTGCCATGAAACTCAAAATTGAGCTCAGGTGCATCCTGGTTCCACTGATCATCCTTGAGATGTTTCTACACCTTAACTGGAGTCCACCTGGGGTAAATTGAGTTGATTGGACATTATTTGGAAAGGCACACACCTGTCTACATATGAGGTCCCACTGTTGACAGTGCATGTCAGCGCACAAACCAAGTATGAAGTCAAAGGAATTGTAGACCTCTGAGACAGGATTGTCTCCAGGCATAAAGCTGGGGAAAGGTACAGAAACAGCTGCTGTGGAGGACCCAATGAGCACAGTGGCCTCCATCATCCATTTGGCAGCACGGTAGCTTAGTGGTTAGCACAGCAAGAGGGTCAATTTCCACCTGTGGCCTTTTTGTGTGGAGTTTGCATGTCCTCACCGTGTTTGCGTGGGTTTCCTCCGGGTGCTCCGGTTTCCTCCCACATTGAAAGACATGCAGGTTAGGTGATTTGGAAACTTTATAATTGCCCAGGTCTCCGTTGCAAAAGATATCTTGATCTCAATGGGACTAACCTGGTTAAATAAAGGCTAAATTAAATTAAATCATCTGTAAATGGAAACAAAATACAGATCCACCAGGACCATTCCTAGATCAGGCCATGTGTCTGTAGTCGGTGCGGACCAAGGTAGCTTAGCCACCGTTAGTTCCCTTCAAGCAGATCCCAAGCAGCCGGGAAAGCAGGCCGACTGGGTGACTGTGATGAGGAAGCGTAGCCCTAAACAGAAGCCCCATGTACAACGCCAACCCGTTCACATTTCTAACCGTTTTTCCCCACTCGGCGACACACCAGCCGGGGATCAAACTCTGGTTATTGGCAACTCTGTTTTGAGAAATGTGAAGTTAGCGACACCAGCAACCATAGTCAATTGTCTTCCGGGGGCCAGAGCAGGCGACATTGAAGGAAATTTGAAACTGCTGGCTAAGGCTAAGCGTAAATTTGGCAAGATTGTAATTCACGTCGGCAGTAATGACACCCGGTTACGCCAATCGGAGGTCACTAAAATTAACATTGAATCGGTGTGTAACTTTGCAAAAACAATGTCGGACTCTGTTGTTTTCTCTGGGCCCCTCCCCAATCGGACCGGGAGTGACATGTTTAGCCGCATGTTCTCCTTGAATTGCTGGCTGTCTGAGTGGTGTCCAAAAAATGAGGTGGGCTTCATAGATAATTGGCAAAGCTTCTGGGGAAAACCTGGTCTTGTTAGGAGAGACGGCATCCATCCCACTTTGGATGGAGCAGCTCTCATTTCTAGAAATCTGGCCAATTTTCTTAAATCCTCCAAACCGTGACTATCCAGGGTTGGGACCAGGAAGCAGAGTTGTAGTCTTACACACCTCTCTGCAGCTTCTCTCCCCCTGCCATCCCCTCATTACCCCATCCCCGTAGAGACGGTGTCTGCTCCCAGACCACCAATAACCAGCAAAAATCTATTTAAGCATAAAAATTCAAAAAGAAAAAATAATACAGCACCTTCAACTGCACCACAGACTAAAACAGTTAAATGTGGTCTATTAAACATTAGGTCTCTCTCTTCTAAGTCCCTGATAGTAAATGATATAATAACTGATCAACATATTGATTTATTCTGCCTTACAGAAACCTGGTTACAGCAGGATGAATATGTTAGTTTAAATGAGTCAACACCCCCGAGTCACACTAACTGCCAGAACGCTGGTAGCACGGGCCGAGGTGGAGGATTAGCAGCAATCTTCCATTCCAGATTATTAATTAACCCAAAACCCAGACAGAGCTTTAATTCGTTTGAAAGCATGACTCTTAGTCTTGTCCATCCAAATTGGAAGTCCCAAAAACCAGTTTTATTTGTTATTATCTATCGTCCACCTGGTCGTTACTGTGAGTTTCTCTGTGAATTTTCAGACCTTTTGTCTGACTTAGTGCTTAGCTCAGATAAGATAATTATAGTGGGCGATTTTAACATCCACACAGATGCTGAGAATGACAGCCTCAACACTGCATTTAATCTATTATTAGACTCAACTGGCTTTGCTCAAAATGTAAATGAGTCCACCCACCACTTTAATCATATCTTAGATCTTGTTCTGACTTATGGTATGGAAATTGAAGACTTAACAGTATTCCCTGAAAACTCCCTTCTGTCTGATCATTTCTTAATAACATTTACATTTACTCTGATGGACTAACCAGCAGTGGGGAATAAGTTTCATTACACTAGAAGTCTTTCAGAAAGCGCTGTAACTAGGTTTAAGGATATGATTCCTTCTTTATGTTGTCTAATGTCATATACCAACACAGTGCAGAGTAGCTACCTAAACTCTGTGAATGAGATAGAGTATCTCGTCAATAGTTTTACATCCTCATTGAAGACAACTTTGGATGCTGTAGCTCCTCTGAAAAAGAGAGCCTTAAATCAGAAGTGCCTGACTCCGTGGTATAACTCACAAACTTGCAGCTTAAAGCAGATAACCGTAAGTTGGAGAGGAAATGGCGTCTCACTAATTTAGAAGATCTTCACTTAGCCTGGAAAAATAGTCTGTTGCTCTATAAAAAAAGCCCTCCGTAAAGCTAGGACATCTTACTACTAATCACTAATTGAAGAAAATAAGAACAACCCCAGGTTTCTTTTCAGCACTGTAGCCAGGCTGACAAAGAGTCAGAGCTCTATTGAGCCGAGTATTCCTTTAACTTTAACTAGTAATGACTTCATGACTTTCTTTGCTAATAAAATGTTAACTATTAGAAAAAAATTACTCATAACCATCCCAAAGACATATCGTTATCTTTGGCTGCTTTCAGTGATGCCGGAATTTGGTTAGACTCTTTCTCTCCGATTGTTCTGTTCTGAGTTATTTTCATTAGTTACTTCCTCCAAACCATCAACATGTCTATTAGACCTCATTCCTACCAGGCTGCTCAAGGAAGCCCTACCGTTAATTAATTCTTCGATCTTAAATATGATCAATCTATCTTTATTAGTTGGCTATGTACCACAGGCTTGTAAGGTGGCAGTAATTAAACCATTACTTAAAAAGCCATCACTTGACCCAGCTATCTTAACTAATTATAGGCCAATCTCCAACCTTCCTTTTCTCTCAAAAATTCTTGAAAGGGTAGTTGTAAAACAGCTAACTGATCATCTGCAGAGGAATGGTCTATTTGAAGAGTTTCAGTCAGGTTTTAGAATTCATCATAGTACAGAAACAGCATTAATGAATGTTACAAATGATCTTCTTATGGCCTCAGACAGTGGACTCATCTCTGTGCTTGTTCTGTTAGACCTCAGTGCTGCTTTTGATACTGTTGACCATAAAATTTTATTACAGAGATTAGAGCATGCCATAGGTATTAAAGGCACTGCGCTGCGGAGCTTTGAGTCATATTTACCTAATAGATTACAATTTGTTTATGTAAATGGGGAATCTTCTTCACAGACTAAGGTTAATTATGGAGTTCCACAAGGTTCTGTGCTAGGACCAATTTTATTCACTTTATACATGTTTCCGTTAGGCAGTATTATTAGACAGCATTGCTTAAATTTTCACTGTTACGCAGATGATACCCAGCTTTTTCTATCCATGAAGCCAGAGGACACACACCAATTAGCTAAACTGCAGGATTGTCTGACAGACATAAAGACATGGATGACCTCTAATTTCCTGCTTTTAAACTCAGATAAAACTGAAGTTATTGTACTTGGCCCCACAAATCTTAGAAACGTGGTGTCTAACCAGATCCTTACTCTGGATGGCATTACCCTGACCTCTAGTAATACTGTGAGAAATCTTGGAGTCATTTTTGATCAGGATATGTCATTCAAAGCACATATTAAACAAATATGTAGGACTGCTTTTTTGCATTTACGCAATATCTCTAAAATTAGAAAGGTCTTGTCTCAGAGTGATGCTGAAAAACTAATTAATGCATTTATTTCCTCTAGGCTGGACTATTGTAATTCATTATTATCAGGTTGTCCTAAAAGTTCCCTGAAAAGCCTTCAGTTAATTCAAAATGCTGCAGCTAGAGTACTGACAGGGACTAGAAGGAGAGAGCATATCTCACCCATATTGGCCTCTCTTCATTGGCTTCTTGTTAATTCTAGAATAGAATTTAAAATTCTTCTTCTTACTTATAAGGTTTTGAATAATCAGGTCCCATCTTAACTTAGGGACCTCATAGTACCATATCACCCCAATAGAGCGCTTCGCTCTCAGACTGCAGGCTTACTTGTAGTTCCTAGGGTTTGTAAGAGTAGAATGGGAGGCAGAGCCTTCAGTTTTCAGGCTCCTCTCCTGTGGAACCAGCTCCCAATTCAGATCAGGGAGACAGACACCCTCTCTACTTTTAAGATTAGGCTTAAAACTTTCCCTTTTGCTAAAGCTTATAGTTAGGGCTGGATCAGATGACCCTGAACCATCCTTTAGTTATGCTGCTATAGACTTAGACTGCTGGGGAGTTCCCATGATGCACTGAGTGTTCCTTTCTCTTTTTGCTCTGTATGCACCACTCTGCATTTAATCATTAGTGATTGATCTCTGCTCCCCTCCACAGCATGTCTTTTTCCTGGTTCTCTCCCTCAGCCCAAACCAGTCCCAGCAGAAGACTTCCCCTCCCTGAGCCTGGTTCTGCTGGAGGTTTCTTCCTGTTAAAAGGGAGTTTTTCCTTCCCACTGTCGCCAAGTGCTTGCTCACAGGGGGTCGTTTTGACCGTTGGGGTTTTTCCGTAATTATTGTATGGCCTTGCCTTACAATATAAAGCGCCTTGGGGCAACTGTTTGTTGTGATTTGGTGCTATATAAATAAAATTGATTTGATTTGATTGGTCACTCTGTCAGAGCTCCAGTATTCCTCTGTGGAGACAGGAGAACCTTCCAGAAGGACAACCATCTCTGCAGCAATCCACCAATCAGGCCTGTATGGTACAGTGGCCATATGGAAGCCACTTCTTAGTAAAAGGCACATGGCAACCCACCTGGAGCTTGCCAAAAAGCACCTGGAGGAGTCTCAGACTATGAGAAACAGATTTCTCTGGTCTGGTGAGACAAAGATTAAACTTATTGGCGTGAATGTCAGGCGACATGTTTGGATTTAACAGGCAGCTTCTCCACAGTGAAGCATGGTGGGCAGCATCATACTGTGCAGAAGTTTTTCAGCAGCAAGAATAGGGAGACTCGTTAGGATTGAGGGAAAGATGAATGCAGCAATGTACAGAGACATCCTGGATGGAAACCTGCTCCAGAGAGCTCTTGACCTCCGACCGGGACAACAGTTCATCTTTCAGCAGTACAATGACCTTAAGCACACAGCCAAGATATCAAAGGAGTGGCTTCAAGACAACTCTGTAAATGTCCTTGAGTGGCCCAGCCAGAGCCCAGACCTGAATCCGATTGAACATCTCTGTAGAGATCTGAAAATGGCTGTGCACCGATGCTCCACATCCAACCCAGGGTTCTCCCCAGACAATGGAATAACAACACAACGCTGCTATACTGCTCTCGCAGTGCCTCTATACAGAGTGACATCATCTTGCGATCTTTTAGTGCAAGACTTGGTGGGAATCTGACCACGCACAAACTAATTTTTGTAGGGAAATTTCACAATAAACAACTCCAGCTCTTTAGTTTATCCTGGTTACATCCAACACAAACCATAACAAACCACAAGAATTACACAAAGCCCAATGATCAGAGCATCAGCTCTGCATTTATTGTTTCGTCTTGGCAATGACCACAGCCCATGTAGCTGAGGAGAAAATGTCCCAAGCATGATGCAGGCCGAGGCTGGTGCACAACTGACTTGACCAATGCCATCTGCCACGGGATCGACCAGATTAGAGGCTAACAACAATGCTGCAGCCCCTGTGATAGTGAAGGTGGGGGGGGTTATAAAGAAAACAGCAGCAGAAATTGAAATTCTTGGAAATTCTAGAGGTACCGAGACATACTTCATTCTTTGAGATTTTGGTGCTGGTTAGCGACATGCATTATTTCCATTCATCTACGTTTTAAAGGACATGTCGCACCAAAATCACAACATTTCAGAGTGCTTCTGACAGCATTTATGCAGCTTTCAGTAAAATGTCCCAGCACGCGCCTGAATAGAACATATCTGCTAACATTAAGAATACAGCCGCAGAATAATTGCAAAGTTTACATAAGTGTGATGTCGTGTTATGATTACTCATTTTTGAGTGATAACTGTTAATTCTGATGCAGTCACGGTAAAAGCAGCAGCCGCTCTTCATTGCAAGAAGACAGTGCACGTGTACTTCATGAACGCAGCCTGTTAGAAACAGTCTGTGGTAGAGGCTCTGCTTTGTGCACGTCATCGATATAACTGTGAAAAATCAAAGAAATACATTTGTGTGATCAGACAGCCTGAAACACAGTGGAGAGGTCCACGTACATGTGTACAGTGCATGAATGCTGCTCCATTACGGAATAGACTCGCACACATCAAGACAGACTCTCTCAAAGTAAAATAAAAATAAAGCCTACCAGCAACACTGAGGAGAACAAAATACAAAAGGGGAAAAAAAACTGAACAGGGCACTCACCTACTTGTAGAATGATTTCCAAGATTAAATATATAAAGTCCACTCCACCAAAAAAGACATCATGAATGGACTGCACACAATCACCAGCCAATTTTGGCACATTAGAATGAAAGTCCATTACCTCCTGAAAATAATATATTCTGACTTTTTCCAATGTAAGAAATCCATCTGCATGTTCAGATAGCCTGTAAAAACAGCATCATGAAGACATTCCATGTGCGCATTCACGGTGGGAGTAAACTAGCACCCTGCAGCACAAACAGCAGTATCAGCACACATTAGGATCCAAAATCTGACAGACTGAAAAAGTTAAGAGTTTCAGGGTGAAGTGTGTTGCCTCCTGTCTGTACACCTTCTGTAAATAGGAGCCATCACTTTCGAATGAAGGCTCAGAAGCTTCGTTATCGGACATAGCAGCATTCCTTTCACTCTGTCTGCCGGCCATCAGCATGATGACCCGCTGAATGAGAGGGATAATTAGCAATAAAACACATCAGTGACCACTAATTATTACTGCATGTGCGTGGATAAACTTACAATCATGAATACTTTGATATTGTGTTGCTAATTGGGACATTAAATAACGTGTGACATGTCCTAGTTTTTGTACTTGCTTGTGGCTTATTGTTTTACATTTAAGGATCATTTTTGGGGTTATTATTCCATTCCATTTTTCTATTCTTCTTGCAAGAAGGAAGGCATAAGTACTTTTTAGTCTGTAAAAATTGGTTTCAGTATCAGTTATTTCTTATGTTGCAAGTATGCCAGCGTTTTTAATGCGGTCGGCATACACAGGTTAAATCATCAAGGTGTGACAGGGCCTTTCATTCTTTTTGCGGGGGGAGGGGGGCTAGACCCTTAGTTTTTCTACTTTATTGGGGGGGGGGGGGGTGACAATATAGAGTGGTAAATCTGAATCACAAGGACAAGGTGAGAATTTCATACTTTGAAATGAATGCCCCCAGTCTGGTGATATTGGGACTTGGAAATTCAAACTTCCCAAACTGCAAAAAAATTATGCAGGGGAAATGTGTAAAAAAAAGTCTGGAATTTCTCACATTTTCAGTTGTCTTTCTGTACATTCATTTTTTCTTTCAAATAAGTTTATTGCACAGTCATAACGTATAAACTGTTTTAAATGGAATACAACATTTTAGATTAATTTCATGAATCAACAATTCAGTACAGAGTCAGAACAGAAACAGCATTAAATGATTTTCATTTTTCTCTTTGGACTTCAGGACACAAGGTCAAATAGGACCCCAAGTGGAAGGGTTGCACGCTGCTTCAGGTGAAAGTTGCCAACAGCACTGTTATACTGAAAATTTCTGGGGAGAACCACGCAACCTGACAGAGCTTGAGAGGTGATGCAAAGAGGAATGGGCAAAACAGCCAAAAGATAGGTTCGTCAAGCTTGTGGTATCATATTCAAGAAGACTTGAGGTTGTAATTGCTGCCAAAGGTGCATCAACAAAGTATTGAGCAAAGGGTGTGAATACTTGTGTACCTGTGATTTATTAGTTTTCTATTTTTAATAAATTTGCAAAAATTAAAAAAAAATTATGGGTTGTTGTAACTAGAATTTTGAGGGAAAAATGAATTTACTCCATTTTGAAATAAAGCTGTAACAGAACAAATTGCGGAAACAGTGAAATGCTGTGAATACTTTCTGGATGCACTTTATATAGCGTAGGCATGCACTGACCGACGTGTACAATTCTGGCTGAAGAGGTGGATGAATGAATGAATGAATGAATGAATGAAAAACTGTTTATTTCGAACATTTGATACAACAACAACAATTACAAGATAGATCAGTAAAGACAACAACAAAAAAGTTCCTACTGTGTACCCAACATGTCCGAAAAGGGGTAGGGTGAAGCATCAGCTTATTTATCCCTACCCCTTCTTCCCCACAACCAGTAATACCCTTTGCCACATATACACATAGATTCCTACACACCTAAACCGATATCAATATATATATATATATATACATATATATACACATACACATACATATACACATCAACATACATACACATATACATACACATATATACACATATACATATATACACATATATATACACAAACATAAATATACACCTACACATACCTACTTACATACAAAATACTATATATTTACAAGCCGAAGCAAAAAACAAAAACACCCTAACCCTCATTACCCTTCCTCCTCCCTATACCCAGAAAAAACCATATTTTTGTACCGCTGTTTGAACTGGTTCATGCTTGGACATTGCTTGAGCCCCACTCCCAATCTGTTCCACATCCTCACCCCACAGACAGAAATACAGAAACCTTTTAATGTTGTTCGTGCCCACTGATGCTTTAAATTAAATTTCCCCCTCAGACTGTAATCCCCTGATCTGTTAAAAAACATATTTTTAATATTTGCTGGAAGTAAATTGTTTATTGCTTTATACACAATTTGTACTGTTTGAAAATGAACCAAGTCTGTGAATTTTAAGAATTTGGATTGTAAAAATAGTGGATTTGTATGATCTCTATAGCCAGTATTATGAATAATTCTTATAGCTCTTTTCTGCATTACTGATAGTGATTGTGTTGTACCTTTATAAGTATTACCCCATACCTCTGCACAGTACTGTAAATATGGTAAAACCAGTGAGCAGTAAAGAATGCGGAGTGAGTTGTGGTCCAGAATATGTTTCGCTTTGTTTAGAACTGAAATGCTTCTTGACAGTTTACTTTGTATATGTTTTATATGAGTCTTCCAGTTTATCTTATCATCTATTATCACCCCCAGAAACTTATTTTCATGTACCCTTTCAATATCTACCCCCTCGACTTGTAACTGAACCTGTATGTCTGTATTACAATAGCCAAATAACATGTATTTTGTTTTACTTAAGTTTAATGATAATTTATTTCTGTCAAACCATATTTTCAATTTTCCCATTTCTATACTGATCCTCCTCAGTAACTCCTGCAAATCCCCCCCTGAACAAAAAAATGCTTGTGTCATCTGCAAATAATACTAATTTTAATATTTTGGAAACATTGACAATATCATTTATTTAATTAGAAACAGTTTTGGACCCAATACTGACCCCTGTGGGACGCCACAAGCATTGTCCAAGCATGATGATGTATATTCCCCCAACTTCACAAACTGTTTTCTGTTACTTAAGTAGCTTCTCACCCAGTGCAACACCAACCCCCTAATCCCATACTGTTCAAGTTTATTGATTAATATGTCATGATTAATTGTATCAAAAGCCTTTTTAAGGTCTATAAATATTCCAACTGAATGTAATTTGTGGTCTATGGCGTTTGTAATCTCCTCAACTGATTCTATTAATGCAAGTGATGTTGAACTATGTGCTCTGAATCCATATTGACTATCAGTAAGTAATTTATGTTTATTTATGAATTTGTCTAATCTATTATTGAATAACTTTTCTAATAATTTGGAAAATTGTGGAAGCAAAGAAACAGGTCTATAATTTGTGAAGTGGTGTCTATCCCCAGTCTTATACAGCGGCACAACCTTAGCTATTTTCATTTGATTGGGAAATTTACCGGTTTGAAATGATAAGTTACAGATGTATGTTAATGGTTCTACAATCCATTCAATGACCTGTTTTACCACCACCATATCAATTTCATTTAAATCGGTAGATGTTTTGTATTTACAATTATTCACAATGTCTATAATTTCATTTCCATCCACTGCTGTGAGGAACATTGAACAGGGATTTCTTTCTATGAGATTATTATCCCAATCCTCAGGTTGGGAATCGGGAATTTTTTCTGCCAAGCTTGGTCCAATATTTACAAAAAAATTATTAAAACCGTTGACTACCTCATCCTTATTTTCCTTCTTGACATTATTATCAATGAAATACTGAGGGTAACTCTGTTTTTTATTACCATTTTTGATAATGCTATTTAATATATCCCATATTCCTTTAATATTGTTTTTGTTATTATATGTTACTATAATATTCCTTCCTACATACCCGTATAATATTAGTTAATCTATTTTTGTATTTCTTATATCTATTTTCTGCCTCTTTAGTCTTTAGTTTTATGAATTCTCTATACAGTGTATTTTTCTTATTACATGCATTTCGTAACCCTTTCGTCATCCATGGTCGAGCTTGGATTTTTTGTTTTCTGTAGTCTTGTTTAATTGGACAATTTTTATCATATAATGATGTAAATATTTGTAAAAAAGTTTCATATGCACTATCAACATCACTTTCACTGTATACCTTTTCCCAGTTTTGCTCCTGTAAATCCTTCTTTAGTGTGTTGTTTTCCTCTGTCCGCACTCGCCTGTATTTTATTTTCTCCTCTGGCTGATTCCGCCGATGGTTTCTATTATAAACGATGAAAACTGGTAGATGATCACTAATGTCATTGATTAATAATCCACTCACAGTGTTATTCTCAATATCATTGCTGAATATATTATCAATTAAGGTGGCACTATGGGATGTAATTCTGCTTGGCCTGGTGATTTTTGGATATAAACTCATACTGTACATTATACTGATAAATTCATCTGTTATTTTATGCTTATTTGGATTGAGCAGATCAATATTTAAGTCACCACAAATGAACACAGTTTTTTGATTAGTTTTTGAGAACATTTTTCCCATACAGTCAGTGAATGTTTCAATACTAGATCCTGGTGCTCTATATATACAGCTGACTAATACATTTTTGCTTTTTTCTTCACATATTTCAATAGTTATACATTCTAATAAGTTATCAATCACAGTTGTCATATTGTCTACTATTTTATAATCCATGTTCTTATCCACATACACAGCCACTCCTCCTCCACTCTTATTTTTTCTGTTTACACAATTAAATTCATATCCATCCAGTTCAAAATCCATTCCTTTATCTTCCTTGATCCATGTTTCTGATATAGCAATTATGTTAAAATTTTTTTAAACTGACTTAAATATTCTTTAATGTTGTTAAAGTTTGCATATAGACTTCTGCTGTTGAAATGGATTATTGATAAATTTGTTATCCGTTTTAATGATCCGATTAAACTGTTCATCTGTATAATAGCAACAACTGTCATTGATATTTGAGAAGAAATTATTGTCCGGGTCTATATCGTGCTCCAAGTCCAGTACATTGTGGTCTGTGTATTTAAATGTTCTCAGTTCTACTTTTCCATGATCAGCAATCCTTTGAGTTATATCCTTCTTGTCTCCAGATGTAGATGAATAGGTAGTAGATGAATAGGTTCCTCTGGTCTGTGTCATGGTGTTGTGATGTGTTTGTGTCCTCATACCTTATTGGTCATATTTGTCCAGATCCTCGCTTTAAGAAACACTATTGTTCATATTTGTCCAGCTCCTCGATGTTCCTTATTGCCATGACTTTTGCTTGTTCTGGTGATCCGTTCAGTTTGATGAATATTTTACAGTTTGAAGTCCATGTGTGCTGGATTTTTCCCTGTTTCTTCAAGAAGCGTGCTTTCCTGGTGATGTCGGCATTCCGTTTGGTGAGATGTTCATTGATGAATACGTTTGTCCCTTTCAGTTTTCTTCCTTGTTTTAACAGTGCTGTTTTGTGTTTTCTGTTGATGAATCTCATGATGACGGTTCGTTTATCACCGTCATTTCTCCGGGGCAGAGGGTAGCACGCTTCAATGTTATTTAAATCCATTTCTATACCTTTAGATAGGAGGAAATCAGCAACCTGTTTTTCCACAGAGCTGACCTCCTGTTCACTGGGCTCCCCTCCGCTCTCATCTGTTACCGCCCGTGCGTAGGACCGTGGTTTGATGTGAAGACCTGTGATGATGACGTCGTTAATTCTGGTGTACTGCTCCAATTCAGCCACTCTATTTTCCAGCTGCACCAGATGCCGGTCTTTCTCGGCATTCTGGAGCCGTAATGCCTTCACCTCCTCCACCAGATCCATGATTGATTTCTGTTGCTGCTTCACAACAGAAATCTCCTCAGATAAAAAGTCCAGAGATTTTTTAATATCGTCACCTTCCTCCGCTGTCAGAGCCTTCTTAGGCCCCATGGTCGGCTTATGAGCAGCTTGTCGATCGCCGATGTTAACAGCCTGCGTTGTTTGTCACCGGGATGGATCTGCACTGCGCTGGTGCCGCGCGGCCTCGGTGTTTCCGCGCTGATGGATCCGCGGTGGCTGCACGAGGCCTCGGGGAAGCGGCACTCGTGACGCGCGGCTCTAATGACGCAGCGCGCGGCCTCAGTGAATTCACCACGTTGGGCCTCGGACGTTGTTGCTGTCCAGTCGCTGGGCTAAGTTGCCGGTTGAGGTGGTATTCCCACTGTCCGGGTTGGCAAACACCGACGTGGCAGATGGCAACTACAAACACCACCTCTGAAAACTCAGGTACAAACTTTTTGCAGCTCACTCTGACGACACGCAGCTCTGACTGACTGTGACTGACGCAGCTCAGCACAGGATGGATGGATGAGTACTTTTGACACGACTGACTATGATGCATTATCCCCTAAACATTTTTCATGTTGTCATTATGGGGTGTTGTGAGAAGAATTTTGAGAGGAAAAAATGAATTTACTCCATTTTGCACTCAACAAAAATATAAACGCAACACTTTTGGTTTTGCTCCCATTTTGTATGAGATGAACTCAAAGATCTAAAACTTTTTCCACATACACAATATCACCATTTCCCTCAAATATTGTTCACAAACCTGTCTAAATCTGTGATAGTGAGCACTTCTCCTTTGCTGAGATAATCCCACCTCACAGGTGTGCCATATCAAGATGCTGATTAGACACCATGATTAGTGCACAGGTGTGCCTTAGACTGTCCACAATAAAAGGCCACTCTGAAAGGTGCAGTTTTGTTTTATTGGGGGGGGATACCAGTCAGTATCTGGCGTGACCACCATCTGCCTCATGCAGTGCAACACATCTCCTTCACATAGGTCGTCAATTGTGGCCTGTAGAATGTTGGTCCACTCCTCTTCAATGGCTGTGCGAAGTTGCTGGATATTGGCAGGAACTGGTACACGCTGTCGTATACGCCGGTCCAGAGCATCCCAAACATGCTCAATGTGTGACATGTCTGGTGAGTATGCCGGCCATGCAAGAACTGGAACATTTTCAGCTTCCAAGAATTGTGTACAGATCCTTGCAACATGGGGCCGTGCATTATCCTGCTGCAACATGAGGTGATGTTCTTGGATGTATGGCACAACAGTGGGCGTCAGGATGTCGTCACGGTATCTCTGTGCATTCAAATGCCATCAATAAAATGCACCTGTGTTCTTCGTCCATAACAGACGCCTGCCCATACCATAACCCCACCGCCACCATGGGCCACTCGATCCACAACATTGACATCAGAAAACCGCTCACCCACACGACACCACACACGCTGTCTGCCATCTGCCCTGAACAGTGTGAACCGGGATTCATCCGTGAAGAGAACACCTCTCCAACGTGCCAAACGCCAGCGAATGTGAGCATTTGCCCACTCAAGTCGGTTACGACGACGAACTGGAGTCAGGTCTAGACTCCGATGAGGACGATGAGCATGCAGATGAGCTTCCCTGACACGGTTTCTGACAGTTTGTGCAGAAATTCTTTGATTATGCAAACCGATTGTTTCAGCAGCTGTCCGAGTGGCTGGTCTCAGACGATCTTGGAGGTGAACATGCTGGATGTGGAGGTCCTGGGCTGGTGTGGTTACACGTGGTCTGCGGTTGTGAGGCTGGTTGGATGTACTGCCAAATTCTCTGAAACGCCTTTGGAGACGGCTTATGGTAGAGAAATGAACATTCAATACACGAGCAACAGCTCTGGTTGACATTCCTGCTGTCAGCATGCCAATTGCACGCTCCCTCAAATCTTGCAACATCTTCTTGCAACATCTGTGGCATTGTGCTGTGTGATAAAACTGCACCTTTCAGAGTGGCCTTTTATTGTGGACAGTCTAAGGCACACCTGTGCACTAATCATGGTGTCTAATCAGCATCTTGATATGGCACACCTGCAGTGGTGTCAAAAGTACACACATTTGTTACTTAAGTAGAAGTATAGATACTGCAGTTTAAAAACACTCTGGTAAAAGTTGAAGTATCAACTTGACCTCTTTACTCAAGTAAAAGTGAAAAAGTATGTGCTCCAAAACCTACTTAAAGTATAAAAGTATAAAGTAACCTTTAAAAAAAGGTAGATGCCACTATATGAATTGAAAGCTTAATTTAAAACTGATTCGTTCTACATGTGGCCCAAGACCCAAAACCCAAAATTACCCCCCAACACCACCTGCACGAAAATGTTTCAATTCTAGAAGCTCTGAAATGCAATCTGGGACTATTCCAGACAATAAACTGCAGTGAGTGCAGCATCCATTTAGTGAAGGGAAAAAAAAAAAACAACACAACTTTCCTTATTCAAATTCATTCCAGTAGTATTCTGCTCTTACAAGGATGCAGCAGTTTTCTAGTTTGGGAGATAGTTCTGGAGAAAATCACTGAAGAAATTAACAAATTGAAAATATGGCTTGACCGAAACAAACTGTCATTAAATAAGACAGGGATGAAGTGGAGGTGTAAGAGTCACTAGGTGTTCACAGGAAACACTTATTTATTTATGTATGTATGTATTTATTTATGTATGTTCATTGTTAGTTGCTTTTATATTTTCTGTTGTGTTTCTATTCAGGTTCTTTTTGCCTCTTTCTCTAAAATTGTATATAATAATCATTAGATTATTAATATATAAACAAAAATAAATTTAAGAAATATTACAATTTGAAAACAAATGCACCCGAACGTGATGAGAGCTGCAATTGCTTAATGCTAAGTTTTAACATTGAAAATGCCATAGACATGCTAACACGTTAGCGTCGCTCCCGTTTTTAAGTTATAAAATCCATCTATCAACTGTTTCAGAAGACCATAACAGGTCGGTTTAACATAGAAAAGGTAAATAATACTCACAGACGTATGCTCTTTAGGGTTTTAGCGGGGGAAAATTAAGCGAAAGAAAGAATAAACGAAGCAATAGGTCGAAGCATTGCTTCAATCTGCGAACCACTGCTTCGATTGGTTCACGGTTCAAAGCAAAGCCGTGCCGCAGAAAAGTTGATTACAGGCGCACATGATGTGAAATATATAGATATATATAAACATTAAACTGAAGCCAAGAGTAACGAGGCTGTTTGTTTTAAAAATGTAAGGAATAGAAAGTACAGATAATTGTGTGAAAATGTAATGAGTAGAAGTCAGAAGTAGGCAGAAAAATAAGTAATGGAGTAAAGTATAGATACCTAAAAAGTGTACTTAAGTACAGTAGCGAAGTATTTGTACTTCGTTACTTGACACCTCTGCACACCTGTGAGGTGGGATGGATTATCTCAGCAAAGGAGAAGTGCTCACTATCACAGATTTAGACTGGTTTGTGAACAATATTTGAGGGAAATGGTGATATTGTGTATGTGGAAAAAGTTTTAGATCTTTGAGTTCATCTCATACAAAATGGGAGCAAAACCAAAAGTGTTGCATTTATATTTGAAATCTGAAATGTGAAGAATGCTCAGACAAAGCACTGATTTTTATTCAATTTTTGTTTAGCATTATTTCATGCAAAATATTGGCTATTTCACTGCAAATGTTTATTTTTCAAGTATCTTTGCTTTGTGGTGTTTAATTAGAATGTTAAGTCGGACTGTATTCCTTTACAGATATGTGTAGACTTTCAACTGAGCAGACCCACAATCACAGAGTCCTGAAATAGCTGTAGCGTGATTGGAGAACAATAAAGCGGACCCATGACATGCGACAGCTTCCTGTCCCCAGCACAAACCTCACATTCTTTCATACCAGTTTGTGTGTCTGTGTGTGCTTCACTGCATTCTTACACTTGTGACCTCCTGAAGCTCTAACTGTCCCAGTCGATGTGACAGTGCTCAGGGTGCCCAACCACTTCAAGTAATTTTTTTCACCATACACCCAGCTAAAAACAGCAGGTTTAACCAGTAAGCTACACCTAAATGTGTCAGATAACCATGGATTATAATTTGCAAACACCTGCGTGTGCAGCAAATTTCACCAAATCTGCACCAGGATGCTTGACACCCTGCATGCACACTGTCATGGCTGAAAGTGTCAAATTTTACAAAAGTTTCACTTCTGTAAGCTTTTTATTTGAATTCAGTTCAATTAGTCTATACTTGCTAAAAACCAGTGGTGGGCACAGATGACCAAAAAATTAACTTCGATAACAGATAATCAGATAACTGAAAAGTTATCTTCGATAAAGATAAAACAATAAACCACCCAAAAATGTACCGGAAGTTACAGATAACCGATAACAGATAAATTCCAATATTATCTCTGGCACATTTACAACTACTAGTAAAACAAATTTAATAGCTTCTAATAATACAACCCCTGGCAATAATGATGGAATCACCGGCCTCGGAGGATGTTCATTCAGTTGTTTAATTCTGAAGAAAAAAAGCAGATCACAGACATGACACAAAACTCAAGTCATTTCAAATGGCAACTTTCTGGCTTTAAGAAACACTATAAGAAATCAGGAAAAATAATTGTGGCAGTCAGTAACGGTTACTTTTTTAGATCAAGCAGAGGGGAAAAATATGGAATCACTCAATTCTGAGGAAAAAATTATGGAATCACCCTGTAAATTTTCATCCCCAAAACTAACACCTGCATCAAATCAGATCTGCTTGTTAGTCTGCATCTAAAAAGGAGTGATCACACCTTGGAGAGCTGTTGCACCAAGTGGACTGACATGAATCATGGCTCCAACACGAAAGATGTCAATTGAAACAAAGGAGAGGATTATCAAACTCTTAAAAAGGGTAAGTCATCACGCAATGTTGCAAAAGATGTTGGTTGTTCACAGTCAGCTGTGTCTAAACTCTGGACCAAATACAAACAACATGGGAAGGTTGTTAAAGGCAAACATACTGGTAGACCAAGGAAGACATCAAAGCGTCAAGACAGAAAACGTAAAGCAATATGTCTCAAAAATCGAAAATGCACAACAAAACAAATGAGGAACAAATGGGAGGAAACTGGAGTCAATGTCTGTGACCGAACTGTAAGAAACCGCCTAAAGGAAATGGGATTTACACACAGAAAAGCTAAATGAAAGCCATCATTAACACCTAAACAGAAAAAAACAAGGTTACAATGGGCTAATGAAAAGCAATCTTGGACTGTGGATGACTGGATGAAAGTCATATTCAGTGATGAATCTCGAATCTGCATTGGGCAAGGTGATGATGCTGGAACTTTTGTTTGGTGCCGTTCCAATGAGATTTATAGAGATGACTGCCTGAAGAGAACATGTAAATTTCCACAGTCATTGATGATATGGGGATGCATGTCAGGTAAAGGCACTGGGGAGATGGCTGTCATTACATCATCAATAAATGCACAAGTTTACGTTGATATTTTGGACACTTTTCTTATCCCATCAATTGAAAGGATGTTTGGGGATGATGATTTCATCATCCCCAAGATTTTTCAAGATGATAATGCATCTTGCCATAGAGCAAAAACTGTGAAAACATTCCTTACAAAAAGACACATAGGGTCAATGTCATGGCCTGCAAATAGTCCGGATCTTAATCCAATTGAAAATCTTTGGTGAAAGTTGAAGAAAATGGTCCATGACAAGGCTCCAACCTGCAAAGCTGATCTGGCAACAGCAATCAGAGAAAGTTGGAGACAGATTGATGAAGAGTACTGTTTGTCACTCATTAAGTCCATGCCTCAGAGACTGCAAGCTGTTATAAAAGGCAGAGGTGGTGTAACAAAATACTAGTGATGTGTTGGAGCGTTCTTTTGTTTTTCATGATTCCATAATTTTTTCCTCAGAATTGAGTGATTCCATATTTTTTTCCCTCTGCTTGGTCTAAAAAAGTAACCGTTACTGACTGCCACAATTTTTTTTTCCTGATTTCTTATAGTGTTTCTTAAAGCCAGAAAGTTGCCATTTGAAATGACTTTAGTTTTGTGTCATGTCTGTAATCTGCTTTTTTCTACAAAATTAAACAACTGAATGAACATCTTCCGAGGCCAGTGATTCTATAATTTTTGCCAGGGGTTGTATTAAAAATAACAACAAACCCAAACAATAAGACCACACTTTTTTCTTTCAACAGTCTGCCCCTGCTGGGAGTTCTTGTTTACTACAGCGCTCCAAACACAGAGGCACCCCGAGACCCAAACAATGAGACCACACGTTTTTCTTTCAACATATAGCCCCTGCTGGAAGCTCTTGTTTATTACAGCCATCTCAACACAGAGACACCTTGAGAGGAGCTCTAAAGCCAGCTCTCTATCAACGACAAAGTTCCGGTCATGCGGAGGTCTTGAAAAATAAAGTCATATTGAGTTATGGTGTTGATTTATAAATAACATTAATACCGATAGAATAACTCCATTAATGTCAATTCTGTCATTTGTACAATGTTAAAATATAACATTTATCTTTTAATGTTGAATAATGCACTAATTCTGACGTTTTGTAACAAAGAGACAGATCGCAATGGATTCTGGGTAAACGTGCCTCTGCTAAACACTGATTGGTTCAGTCATTCATTATGTAAACCAACACGTTAATGTGACGTCTGTCGTGTGTTGGTGTTTAAATGTGCTTTTGTAAAATATTCCATTTTTTTATTTGTAAAAACAGGCATTTTTACGGAGCCCTGGAAGTGTCATCGCAAAATGTTTTGCATGTGGAGAGAATGTACGCAAACATGCGCACATTCTCTCCACATTCTCTCTTTACAACATTCATTTGATGTTGTAAAACGTGCTTTACACTGTGCAAGATGATTTTTCATGCAGGAATTTTTTGGACCAAGTTTCAGGTTAATCGTGCGTCCTGCATCGTGTAGTGTTCATGGAGTATCAAGCTGCGGTCAACATCTGACGACCACCTCCTGATCGCCGATCGTATTGGCGAATGAGAATCAAACCTGTTTGATATATTATTGTGGTCGGCCGTCGTGAGGTTATCCTGCTGCTGAAAGCTACAAGCAGCATCCAACCATTCGCACTGTGCCTGTGCAAACACTGCAGAGCTGTCTTGTAATAATGTTATTATTATTATTATTTTGCATTTGTTTTGTTTTTAAACTTCATTTGTAAAAAAAAAAGCCATTTGCAAAGCAAAAAAGTTGATCTGACAATCATCTGACATAACCGGGGTCAAAATAAATAGAGCACTGACATCTACTGGTTCCCAGACACTGCCATGAACACTACTGGCCAGTAGATGCTAGATGGCAGTAGAGGCTTTCAAAACAAATTCTAGATAATCCCTGTCTGCTCACATTAAAAATGCGTGGAATTTAACAAACGCAATTAAAAAAATCAATGTCTATAAACGCAGAGAATATATTCAAGAGAGTTTTAGGCACTAGAGTTTAATGCTGTTGTCCGTGGAGCCTGAACAGAGTGTCTGAAATGCATTTGTCCTGTCGTGACGTACTGAGATTACATCATCCTACCCAAAATGCACTGCGGGGCAGAGCATGTGCTCACAAAACCTTAAAAATTAGCACATTACTTTAAAACTAAAACATATATCTGATATTTTTACTTTATGAAACTTCAGACATGACAGTAATTTTAAATAACTTCTCCAAAATTAGTTTGGTTAGAATTTGAACCATAAGTTAAAAATGTATGCCTCTGGATGACTTAGATCATATTGCCCGCATATCGGTATGGTGTTAAAGGAAATGTTTTTTTTCTTTTTCGGCTGTTTTTTCTTTGTTTGCAGAGCATTGAGATGCTTTTTATACAAGCAGTTCTTTTCTGTTTGCAAAGGTTATAACTATGCGTCTGTTACAAAACTTTTAACAGGTGGTTGCTGAACTAATTTTAAAAATGTTTGTCACTGCTCAGCTTTGTTTATTTTGTTTATCGGTTTAAAAGTTATCGGACAAAAATTAATCGGAAGATAATTGGTCCGATAATGGTTTTTAAAGTTATCTAAAAAGATAATCCGATACTGAAAACATTATCTTTGATAATTATCTGTTATCGGAATATCGGAAGTGTGCCCACCACTGCTAAAAACATTATATTACGTCAGAATCCCGCCATTGTTCTTGTTGGATGTCCTAGGCCCGTACTCACAAAGAATCTCAGAGTCCTCTCTGAGGGTTCCCAAATTAGCCTATAGATTCCCAGCAAGGAATCTTGGCCTAAGAGTGATCCAGGAAGTATCCGAGAGCAACTCTGAGCTAGGAGTGGACAGAAACTTTTATTTTTGTGAGTAGGCGGGGTTGACCCCGTTGCTAGGTATGATGCAGTCTTCTAAAAGCTGTGATTGGTTGTCACAAAAAGGGAAAGAGAAAAAACAAATGCATTCCTAGTTATGACTGGACAGTAAAATCAACCGATCATATATCCTGACCTGTATTAAG
Organism: Thalassophryne amazonica; assembly: GCF_902500255.1. Lineage (NCBI taxonomy): Eukaryota > Metazoa > Chordata > Actinopteri > Batrachoidiformes > Batrachoididae > Thalassophryne > Thalassophryne amazonica. Next base: position 128,446,182 of record NC_047103.1, on the reverse strand, counting down.
AAATGTGTAATTGTGAAAATAATTTAACGCCATGATGACGAAACTCAGCAAAATTAAATGAATTATTACACAGCTTCAAAATATTTGAACATACCTCAGTCACATGCCGATTGTTATATTGACTAGCTTATTGCTATGTTTCCTCTCCAAGACCCAGGACATGCTGGAGGGACTACATCTCACGGCTAGCTTGGGAACGCTTGGGGTTCCCCCGGAGGAGCTGGGGGAGGTGTGTGTGGATGGGGAGGTCTGGGTGGCTTTGCTTGAGTTGCTGCCCCCGCGACCCGACTCCGGATAAAGCGTAAGAAAATGGATGGATGGATGGATGGATGGATGGATATATATATATACAGTATATACAGTGGTGGGCACAGCTAACCAAAAAGTTAGCTTCGATAACAGATAATCAGCTAACTGAAAAGTTATCTTTTATAAAGCTAAACCGATAACCCACCCAAAAATGTATCAGAAGCTACAGCTAACGATAACTTCCAGTATTGTCTCCACTCGCAACTACTAACAAGCTGATTTTGAGTTTTAACACCACGATCACTTCTGGTAGCATCAAAGGTGACTACAGACCCAAACAATGAGTCAGCTTTTGTCTTTGTGCGCCCTGCAGCAGTTGAAAGGAGCAGCGAAGCTCAACTCTCAATAACAATAACAGCGCTGCCATGAGGCAGAGGTCTTGGAAAATAAAGCAGTGCTGACTTATGGTTTGGTTTATAAATAAAATTAATACGATACAATAACTCCATTAATATCAATTCTGTCATTTGTACAAAGTTAAAATATAACATATATCTTTAAATGTTGAATAATGCACTAATTCTGAAGTTTTGTAACACAGACAGATGCCAAGGGGATTATGGGTAAAATGTGCCTCCGCTAACACTGATTGGTTGACTCATTCATTCTATGTAAAAACCAACATGTTAATGTGAGGTGTGTGTTGGTGTTTACATATAAATGTGCTTTTGTAAAATATGCCATTTTATTATTTGTAAAAAAAAAAAGGTTTTCAACAAAAAAAGCCAAGTTGTAATTAGACAACCGTCTGATATAACCGGTGTCAAAATAAATAGAGCACTGCCATCTACTGGTGCTCAGATGCTCAGTACTTAAGCTGGGCTTACACTGTGCGGGTTTTGGCCCTTTTTCAGCCAATTTTTTACTTGTGCAAGAATTTTTTGGATTGCACCGAGTTTCAGCTTAATCGCGCGTCCAGCATCGTGCAGTATACATGGAGTAACAAGCTGTGTTTAACCTCTCACGACTACTTCCCGATCGGCAATCGTATGGTCGGATGAAAATCAAACCTGTTTGATATTCTGGTCGGCCGTCGAGAGGGTATCCCGCTGCTGAAGAGCTACAAGCGTCCAACCTCTCACACTGTGCCTGTGCAAACACCGATGTGGAATTGGAGAGAGCATAAACAGTGATCATCTCTTTGGGAGAGCAGCTTCTGTTTTTTCCGTCCTTTCTTCAACTCATGTAAAGTCTTGTATTGTTTTTTTTGTTTGTTTTTGTTAAAACTTTGATGTCTCCCATCAAGAGTTTTTGTAAAAATAAGAAATGTAAATAAAGTTTGAAAAAAAAAAGCTTCTGTTTACGTTTTGCTTCTGGAAACATGAGTCTGACATGTGGTTTTTCAACATACAATGTGAGCAGTCAGATCGCATCAGAGCATCAAGCCGTACAGTGTGAGAACATAAATCATGCGCTCTGAACTTTTACACCGTGCAGTTTTGTCGTACAGTTTGAGCTGGAGCCAAGTACAACGATGGAGAATATCGTACAGTGTTTGCCCAGCTTTAGGGGGAATACTGCCATGAACACTGGCAGTAGAGAACGTGAAAACTTGCCAAAACAAAATTCCAGATAATCCGTGTCTGCTACGTTTAAGATGTATGGAATTTAATAAAGGTGGCTCGGGCATCTTTTCCAGATGCCCCCTGGACGCCTCGCTGGAGAGGTGTTCCGGGCACGTCCCATTGGGAGGAGGCACCGGGGAAGACCCAGGACACGCTGGAGGGACTACGTCTCTCGACTGTCTTGGGAACACCTTGGGGTTCCCCCGGAGGAGCTGGGTTAGGCGTGTGGATCGGCAGGTCTGGGCAGCTTTGCTTGAGCAACTGCCCTGCGACCTGACTCCGGATAAAGCGGAAGAAAATGGATGGAATTTAATAAACACAAACTGAATTTCAGACATATATATTACTCTGGAACAAAGACGACAGACAATGTTTGACATACGCAGGACTCTAAATAGCAAACAGGAATTGATTGCAATGATTCCAATTGAAAATAATGGAGAAGCAACCTGAGCTTCTTCTGGCATTTTTACATAAAACAAACACAATAACAACGTCTATAAACCCAGAGAATATATTCACAAGAGTTTTAGGTACAGTATACAAAGAGTTTAATGCCGTCTGGAGCCTGATCAGAGCGTGTCAAATGCATTTCTTCTTTCATGAATGTACTGAGATACCCATAATGCACTGGGCACAGCATGTCCACACTAAAACCTTCAGAATTAGTGCATTACTTTAAAACTAAAACATATATTTGATATTTTCACTTTATAAAACATCAGATGTGACGTTAATTTAAATAACTTGTCCGAAATTTGTTTGGTTAAAATTTTAACCATAAGTTAAAACTGTATGCCTCTGGTATGACTGGGTGATATTGCCAGTGTATCAGTAGAGTTCAAAAGAAATTAGCTTTTTTTTTTCTTTTCTTTTCTGTGACCAGTTCTCCTTTGCCTGCAGAAGATAGAGCGGTTTCTTTTAGAACCAACTCTCCTCTGTTTGTAGAGAATAGAACTGCGCATCTACTACAAAACATTCAACAGATAGGTACTCAACTGATTTTAGGTTTCATAAATGTTTGTAACTATTCACCTCTGTTTACCACATATGCAAAAATAGATTAGCGGTCTAAAAATTATTCGACCAGAACTTATCGGACGTTAATTGGTCCTATAATGTTATCTGAAAAGCTAATATGATAATGTAAACATTATCTTTGATAATTAGCGGTTAGCGGAACTGTGCCCACCACTGTGTGTGTGTGTGTATATATATATATCCATGTGTGTGTGTGTGTGTGTTTGAATGTTTATTTAAAGTTATAGGGCCACCCATGTTTCACTAAACTTACAAAATTTAGTTTCTCCTGAAATCCAAGAATTGTAATGTTGACATTTTTTGAAACGTCTAAAACACGGCTCATTTTAATCACAAGAACATATTTATTTAGGGGCAATTCCATAACAAATATTTTCTTTTTAATGCCATCTGCGACAGGACATGCGTGCATGCATGAGCTTTTGAAAACACCAGAACTTACCTTGATGTGATACGTGATGCTGATGTCCGCGAAATGTCTTGTAAATCACTCCAGAGGTGTTATCAGGTTACACAAAGTGTTTTCGTTTTAGAAGTGTTCATTTGTTGCTAGCTTTTACATAATATATGAGAAACAACTTAGATTTGCACATAAACGTTGTGGTTTAGGAGCAGTTTCTGCAGTGTTGGAGGAGGAGCCAGAGAGAGGCCAGCCAGCACAGTTCACCCACACAGTTATTAGTTTGATTAGTGAAACTGAAACAGAGTGACCCTAGTCTTTTGGTATTCTTCAATATGAAAAATACTTCAAATCAAATCAAATCAATTTTATTTATATAGCGCCAAATCACAACAAACAGTTGCCCCAAGGCGCTTTATATTGCAAGGCAAAGCCATACAATAGTTACGGAAAAACCCCAACGGTCAAAACAACCCCCTGTGAGCAAGCACTTGGCGACAGTGGGAAGGAAAAACTTCCTTTTAACAGGAAGAAACCTCCAGCAGAACCAGGCTCAGGGAGGGGCCTGTTGTATTGTTCCTGTTGTAGTGTCTATTGTAGTTTTCTCCTTTTTTTAAACACACAAATGCAGGACTGTGGTAGGATAATATAAACACTGAGCATAAACACTTTAGCATTTGTGTTTCTGAGCCTCTCATATTGGGCCTCAAAACAATTCTAGGACAGTGCTTCTCAAAGCCGTCCTCAAGGACCATCGAACCGACACATTTTCCATCTCACCGTGCTCTGCCACAAGCTTTTATTTATGTGTGCAATCTTCTTCTTCTTCTCTTCTTGGCAGTCCATTGAATCTGAGGATGACATCTCTGTTGTGCAAATTTCGAAGCTATTCCTCTGATGTGTGTTCTCAGATGACTGTGGAGTCCCAGTCTCAAGGACCATGGTCACAGTGAGGACACAGAAACTGTCTCGAGTCTGCTGCTGTGGCCACTGCTGCTTGTTTCTTTCTTTCATGGGCTTGCTGGATGTTGTCTCGGCTTTTCATTTCAAAGTTGTCATGTGGCTGCTCTGTCAATGCTTGCCAACCAATACACTTTGCGTCAGCTGTCTAGGAACAATCTGTGCATATGCTATGTTGGCTTTTACACAGTCCTTGAACCTTTTGCGAAGCCTGCCACAGTTTCTTTTGCTCTGAAACAGTTCATAGTACAGACGTTAGCACAGCAATCTGGAGTTGTGCATTTGTATAACATGCCCCGTCCATCATAATTGAGCTTTCAGGATCATAGCTTCAATGCTCGCCATTTCAGCTCTAGGACATTGAGGTTTGAGGATTTTGTCTTGCCATTTGATGCCTAGAATCTGCCTCAAACAATGCGGATGAAACTTGTCCAACAGTCTCAGATGCCTTCGCTGTACAGCCTATATCTCACATCTGTAGAGCAGGCTGGGGAGGACAATGGCCTTATACACTTCGATTTTTTAAGCTTCCAGATATTGTGCTGCTTCATCACACAGGAACTGAGCTGACCAACAGCCTGACTTGCATTGGCACCTCCTCACTGTGATCTCCTTGTTGAGCAAGCCATCATTGGAGATTACACTGCAGAGGTAGTTGACACCCTCCACTACCTTCAGTTGTGTTCCTTCAATGGACATTGAAGGTGGAGGCGCTGATATCAGAGCTGGTTGCATTATTGCCTCAATTTTGCCAAAGAGCCCAAAGAGGTGAGAAATATCATCTGTAGGTCCGACTCCCTGTGTGCCATCAGAGAACAGCCATTGGCAAAGAGAGCTTCCACAATGAGCCTCTCCACTGTCTTTGTTTTGACTTTCAGACGACGAATGTTGAAGAGTGATCCATCATTCCTGTACTTCAGGTAGACCCCATGTTTAATGTCCTTGATGACATGACTTAGTACACAAATGAAAAATAGGATGAAGAACACAGGAACAACCACACGCCCCTGCTTCACACCATTTGATACATGGAATGGCTCGGATGCTTCTCCACTAAACAGTTAACTTCAGTAAACCAATATTAATCAGTATGTCTGGTATTTATATTTATATTTGCAAACTGTTTTTTTTTAACTTTCAATTTTGGTACTCTGTGTGCTGCTATACAATGCTGCTAAAACCTCAGTTTCCCTGAGGGAGTCTTCCCAAGGCATCAATAAAGTTCTATCTAATCTGATGTAAACAGTAAATAGCCAGTCACACAATCACAGAACAGGTAAATCAGTTTCACAAATTTTTGTGGGCTGCTAAATTTTATTAATCCTATCAAAGTCTCTGTGCCCACAAAAGTTGGAAGGTTTCATTCCTGTGTGAAATGAATGAAGTACTAAAAGACACATCCATGAACTAATCACCTTGTGGCAGTGCTGAGAGAGATGGAAAATTTGGAGGATAGGTGGTCCTTGAGGACCAGTTTGAGAACCATTATTCTGGGAAAAACGCTGAATTTCCACGCATCCGTACTTCAGTCTGTAGTGAAAAATAAACACACTTGTACGTGGAATGTGAACACATTTCAAGTAGAGCTGATCTTGAATTTTTAGGTAGGACCCAGACAAAGATGTATAGCTTTTGTCCTCAAAAGAGGAGTGTGTAAAATTCATGACTGCACCTCCATAAATGCAGAACACGCACTGTGCGTTGATGATGCATTGGGGGACTTACTGAATGTGCGCCAAAGTGTCACCAGCAATTTTAATTGAACGTCTAGGATAAATAAAACCTGATTTACTAACCATGAGCATTTCTCGTGCGTCATTTTATGTGCACTGCAGCTGGGCTCACGATATAGCACAGGACATTCTTTAAAAGTACTTAACATACTGCTTCACATAAAATATGCAACAAGTCAATTTTATTCCCACGCATCATCTTCAGTACACGTCAGTCTCGCTGTTTGCTAGCACGGCGCTGCCACAGCAGTAACAGGCAGCGCACCCACTGGAAAAGTTTTAAAAACATTTGACTCTCCTTTTGTTCATATAGCAGGTAGCTCAGTGGATAAGGAGCTGGCATGCCAATAGAGAGACCTGGGTTTGAATCCCACTTGTGTTACCTGTGTCCATGGAGATGCCCCTAAAGATGCACTGTGTCAGACCACCCAGCTGTAAATGGGGACCGGTGTCACAGACCAAAGAATTGGTCTGCCCTACCTCCACTGCGCATGCATCATTTGGGACCACAGCAGCTCATCTGAGATGGACTCTCTTCACCCAAAGTGATCAAAGGGAATAATGGGATTATTAATCATCAAATGACAAATAAAACCTCTTAAATCATTCTAAAGTCAGTTTTAAGCAGAAACGAGGCGATAATTGGTGAGTTGCTACTGATGGTTTGAAATGACGGTGGTGCAGTGAACGCAGCAGCTAGTAGCTCGTGCTGCGGTGCTCTGATTGCTTTCTCCGTCTTTTATGATGAAATAATGCTGAATTTTTGCGGAAACGATTGTTGTACAAAAGCTTCAGATATCTGTCACTGAGACAGATGATGACTGGAGTGCAGTTTTAAGCAGAAACAAGGTGATAATCTGTGAAATGCTGGTGATGCTCAGAAATGACGCATGTGCAGTAAAGACAGGGCAGACCAATTTTTAGGGGGGGACCGTTCAGTCGGCGATGTTGGTCTTGGTTGGGAAGTAGCCTGCGAAGGACTGGCATCCCATCCTGGAGGACTCATAGACTCTTATCCACTTCACGCCATGGAAACTGGAATTAAGCACCAGCTCGATGGGCCTCAGGGTCTATAAGCTGCCAAACCTTCTACACAGATCAGTGAGGTTTTCCATGCCTACCTTCATCATGCTCAGAGACGTGTAGCCTGCAGGTGAGTGAAGACGGTGACGGTCACATTCTCTGACTGTCGCACTCTCTGTCGCATAACTTTTTCACCAACTCTAACCTGAAACATTCTCCCTACAGCCGGGGGGGAGCAGCCAAACTCCAGTGATGATGCTAAGCACCACACGGTGCTCTGACAGTCACACATTAAACAGAACCAGACTGTACATAACATTCATTTTCAGTCCGTAAAAAACTGCATTCTTTTTATATTTATTACTTCTTTTAGTTTTTTTTTTTTTTGAAAGAGGGATGACCTTAAATTGAACCCTAGATTCATTATGGATGAGTCATGATTCAAACGCATGGTGTAAGTGGGTCCAGTACCACTTGAAATTGGAATGAGAGATAAGGTGATGCTGCAGTTTTAATTTTTTCCAAATACACCACTCCACACTCGCTCTGATCTATGTGTCAACAAGACACACATATTTTTTGGCCGATATCAAATATTAAAAATGGTATTAACTGGCCGGTCGGTTAATCGGCCGACCACGACTACTGAGTATTCTAATTGTACTCCCACAATTCTGCATTGAGTGGAACTAAGCAGCCATGAAAATTAATAGTAAAAAAAAAAAAAAAATAGTTTACTTGAAGGTAAAATCAATAAAATAAACCATTCAGGAGCAGCTTGGATTGAAGGTGGGGGGTCTTATTTCTTAATGTGCGGCAGAGCTGTTAAACTGTCAAGCATGAACACTGGACTGATTTTAATGTGCTTGCAATGTGCTCTGTGCAAGTGCAATATCTAGGAAAATAAAGTACATACGCTCGATGTGAATTTACCGGGGGGCCTCCTAACTAAATTTTGCTTTGGTGTAGTCCTGGTTATAATGAACATCCATCAAATTATTAATATAATGTGTTACCCAACTGACTATGCCTTATTGAAATGGTCTTTTATGATGCGGATCTAGAGTTTAATACGATGAAAAGCAAGAGTGTGATTCAGAATGCCTTTTTGTTGTGACTGGTATCATGTATCAGGTCAATGGGCCTGGTAGCCCAAAATAAGCTTTAGAAAGGAGAGGCAGATAAGCAGCGTGCCGACAACACACACTCCTAACCTGATGAAGTGTCCTTGAGACAGAAAACGCAACCTTATCTGTTGTACGCACAGGGGGAAAAACAATAATACGAGTAAAAGATGAAATTGTATTCTCTGTGGAGGAATGGTTAGCGCACCACAGCACATCATGTCCACTCTGTTTATTTTTGTACAAACTGAACTGACTGGTTTCGTACAGACGTCAATGACGACCACAAACATGCAACAAAGAAAAAGAAAAAAAAAAAATCTTGTCTTCAAGAAGTATACTGACAAGCTCACAGATGACGTCAGTCAAGGTGATAACTTTGGCTCAGCGCACGTTGAAGTTGATTGATACAATCCGGCTCACATCCTGTGACACTCTTATGGAGGAAACAGAAGGAGATGAGCTGCAGACGTCTGTCACCTTACGGCCTTGATCTTATTCACTGCTACTTACATTCTCTGAGGTAATATATGCGATGACGGTTTACATGACTCTGTTTGCTTTAGACACCAACCATGTTGGACTCCATGCTGTAGGATTTCATTTTGCTGTCTTGTGAATAAATTATGTTTTTTATACCTCTGCCATGCAGCAGAGGAGGGGGCGGAAGGTTATCTGTTCACCCTCATCTGTGTACGAGGTCTGAGAGAAAAGTATCCAAGCTTTTTATTATATGCAAAAAATATATGGATTTGATTCATATGTTTTTACGTCAGCCAAGCTTGAAACTTCGTGCGCATGCGTGAGTTTTTCCATGCCTGTCGGTTGCGTCATTCACCTGTGGGCAGGCTTTGAGTGAGCACTGCTCCACCCCTCTCATCGTTGTTTCATTGCGAGGAAATGGCGGAATGATTTGGGCTTTTTTTCCATCAGAATTTTTTCAGAAACTGTTAGAGACAGGCAGCTGGAAACCATTCGAAAAATTTATCTGGCTTTCGGTGAAACTTTTACGGGCTTCACAGAGAATAAGGAGTGTTACTACAGCTTTAAGGACGGCCCACAATGGCGCACGGCGCGCGCGCTCTGAGCCGCCATCGAGAGGCAGAAACCACCACATCATTTCTAAACAGATGGCTGTGTGGAGCCGGGACCGTCGTGTGCAATTTCTCTGGTTATCACAAGAGCTGGACATCAGCCATTTTCCGGCAGATTTCACTTTTAACAAGAGATTTTGTCATGGAAAGCCGCGCGGAGGCTTTGCGCGTCACGACGGATTCGCTGATGGAGCGAGACAAAGAACACCTCCGTTTTTGAGTGCCAGAGGACAAGTTGGGACATGCCCAGCTCTCCACAATTTCTCTTATACTCACTCGACTGGTAAGCACTGAAAGACGAGATAGGCATGTCCCAACTTGTCCTCTAACACTCCAAAATGGAGGTGTTCTTTGTCTCGCTCCATCAGCAAATCCAACGTGACGCGCGAGGCCTCCGCTCGGCTTTCCATGACAAAATCTCTTGTTAAAAGTGAAATCTGCCAGAAAATGGCTGATGTCCAGCTCTTGTGATAACCAGAGAAATTGCACAAGACGGTCCCGGCTCCACACAGCCATCGGTTTAGAAATAAAATGGTGGTTTCTGCCTCTCGATGGCGGCTCGGAGCGCGGCGCGCTGTGCACCATTGTGGGCCTTCCTTAAAGCTGTAGTAGCACTCCTTATTCTCTGTGAAGCTTGTAAAATTTTCACCGAAAGCCAGATAAATTTTTCGAATGGTCGCCTGTCTCACAGTTTCTGAAAAAATTCTGATGGAAAAAAAGCCCAAATCATTCCGCCATTTCCTCACAATGAAAAAAACGATGAGAGGGGTGGACCAGTGCTCACTCAAAGCCTGCCCACAGGTGAATGACGCAACAGGCGTGAAAAAACTCATGCATGCGCATGAAGGTTCAAGCTTGGCTGACGTAAAAACATATGAATCAAATCCATATATTTTTTGCATAAAATAAAAAGGTCGGATACTTTTCTCACAGACATCGTATTTGACAAAAAAAAAAAACTAGATACTGGAAGGAGTTGGGTCTGTAGCACTGTTTAGCTGTGGGAAACTCTTACACAGTAGGTTGGTAATCTTTAACATTCTGTGATGGTACGTGGGCGTCACGATGCTGTGACTGTCGTAAAAACCAGTGGCACCATGACTGAGAGTCTTTGATTCCTTGCACAGGATTCTGCTTCATTAAAATTACTCAGCCACCGCACTGTAAGCGTTTCATGTTGAGAAAAGACTTCACTCAACCCTTTTATCCACCATGTAAAGTGAACCTGACTAAAAAAACATATCGTGACCACTGTTCTTAAAGCAAAGAAGGTAATAATGTTCGTGTTGTGCTGTGTGTATTCTTTCTACATGGACCACTGTGGTAGCTGGATTACGTACATTGTTGACATTCTGACATGATCCCAGGCCTTCTGTTCTCACAGTAACATGTAAATGGGATTACAGGATGGACATAAAGGAACTCTACCCAATCACTGGCTGTACCCTTCCTGTGGGAGGCACCAAGAGAACTGACTAGTATTACTATTATTATTATTATCATTATGATTATTATTATTATTATTAGTAGTAGTAGTAGTAGTAGCAATAGTAGCAATACTAAGAAGAAGCAGCAGGAACAAACAAAAAAAGTAGCAGGTGATATTCTCAATGTTCTCGGATGACCTATGACTTGACTCACTTTTTGGTTGTGCCAAATATTGCCCAACTACTGGTATATCGTTTTTGATACAATCGCAAAGATTTTGGATTTGAAAATCTGCTCTCCCCTACATAGCTATTTTTGGTTCCCCCCACCAGTTGTTGTCACATAACTAGGGATGGGTATTGATAAGATTTTATCGATATCAATGCCATTATCAATCCAATTCTATATCGATTCCCTTATCAATACCTCCTGTGAATTTTCTGTGTACTAAAACTAGGCTTTTCAGGTTTTCTATGTCAAGAACATTTGATTGAGTCTTAAAGTAAATTAATATTAAATTGGTTACTGGATCCTTGATATCTGGACAACAGCCCGATCGATATATCGGCCAGCCGATATTATCGGCCAATATAAGCCCTTTTCAATGTACTCACTATCGGCCAAAATTTTGCCGATAGAACGCCAATAATTTCTCATAAACAGAACAGTTACTGAAATAGTGTTTGTCGGCAATGTAAAATGTCCTTGCACTGTTTGTCCAGTAGATGGCGCTCTGACTCCATTCAACTGAGAGCTGCTTACACCCCTGCTTAAATGTGTTCATCACCGGCCCCCGTAGTTCGCCGTCACACTGCACTGATCGGCTGACAAAAGCATACAAGTAAGTTTATAAGGATGTTGATGGAATAACATTGCGATTACATTCACCCCACATTTCTCCCATTTCAGTTCAACTCAGTTTGATTAACTCAGTTTATGTAGTAATGTGTCAAATGTGCTTCATTGCATCGGTCACGCTTTTTATTAAGCCCACGTTGTGTAGACCTTATTTCTAGCATGAAAAACTTTCATTTACTGCTAAGAGGTTGAAACATTCCAATTCACTGGTCGTCCGGAAGGGTTCTGGGAATTACTGCAGTTCGCCATTAACCCTCTGGGGCCGACGCCATCGTATACGATGGCTGGGACCAACCTTTACTAAATTGTAAATAACTTTTTAATGACATGAGACAGAAACTTACTTTTTTTTTTTGCTGAAAAGTTAACTCCGCAGGCTTTCGATCCTCCATCGGCCATCTTGGTACTCCTCATAGAAGATGTGTGATGATATGTGCAATGTAAGTGTTCAATCGGAATTGGTTCTCCGTCACATGGTTTTCCAAAATCCAATCGCAGGGAAGATTTTCCTCACGTGATATGGCAAAGATCATTTTCAGGAGTGACATCTTACTAGTTGGCCCGTTTGAATAGCCCCCTAACTGCTCCAATTGCATTTTTGCATTTTTTGAACTTGAAAATTCTTCTCTGTTATAAAGTTAATCAATATGAGGACAAAGCTTCAGCTTTTAGCTCATTCCTTTTTTGTTAAGGGTCCAAAAAAGAACACTTTATTCATTTAAAAATAATAACAATAATAATATCGGCTGATTTATCGGCTATCTGCAAATCAGACGATTTATCAATTATCGGCATTTTTTTCATCCAAATATCGTTATCGGCATCGGCCTCAAAAAATCTATATCGGTCGGGCTCTAATCTGGACATAAATAAAATCTGTGCATGGTGACTCCTTGATCTCTAAGACAGAATTAGAAATAAAAAAAAATCTGTAGTTTTTGTCAAAAGCATTTCCATTCCGATATTAATGATGCAAATGTAACTCAATAGCCTCTGAGTTGAGCTCTTGCAGCCGGCTGCGCTGCACGTCAGGATATAATTCATCAAGAATGGAGGACGTGTCATTTTGGGAGAAAAAAAAAAACAAAAACGTTTTGGTCGGCTGTAGTTTGTTGTCTGTACAATGTTTGGAAAGAGGTGTCATTACCTCCGCCAAGGAGGTTATGTTTTCGGTCGCGTTTGTTTGTTTGTCTGTCTGTCAGCGGGATAACTCAAAAGGTTTTCAACAGATTTTGATGAAATTTTGTGGAGTGGTTGGAAATGACGAGGAACAAGTGATTAAATTTTAGTGGTGATCCGGATCACGATCCGGATCCCGATGCTAACGCGTTAGCATGTCTATGGCATTTTCAATGTTAAAAGTTAGCATTAAGCAGTTGCAGCTGTCATCACATTTGGGTGCATTTGTTTTCAAATTGTAATATTTCTTAAATTTATTTTTGATGAAATTTTATGGCGTGGTTGGAAATGACAAGAGGAACAAGTGATTAAATTTTAGTGGTGATCCGGATCACGATCCGGATCCCGATGCTAATGCGTTAGCATGTCTATGGCATTTTCAATGTTAAAAGTTAGCATTAAGCAGTTGCAGCTGTCATCACGTTTGGGTGCATTTGTTTTCAAATTGTAATATTTCTTAAAGTTATTTTTGTTTATATATTAATAATCTAATGATTATTATATACAATTTTAGAGTAAGAAAAAATAAATAGATCACTGTGCCAAGGAGGGAATCTCTTTAGGGTCAGTGACTCTATGGCCTTGTTTAGAGAAGTGTTTCATAAATGTTAAAAAATTCATATATTTGCAGTTTAGTTGAATAATAAATTGAATTTTGTCTCATTTGTTTTTGTCTATAAGCACATGCAATATCAACATCAGTGCTCAGATGACAGTAGCTTCTGGGAAATGGGCAAGTTGCAATAAACTGTGATGCCAAGCACTAAGGATACATGCTATCCAGTCACAGCAGATGAAACTTTTTTTTACTACTGAGCAAACATCATTGTTAGACTTTATAGGTTCAATGATTCCACGGCGTGTAGATGTTACGGCGTCAGTGACCCCATGACCTTGGCGGAGTTTTGCACTCTCTGAGTGCTTCTAGTTTGATTTAAAACAGCAATTCGCTTTGAAGTTATTAATTCCAAACAAACTCTATCCAACTTTAGCGTTTGGAGCTGTGCCGCTCCAAACATAATATCAACCGAAGGACCAATAAGGGAATCGTTAAGCAAAAAGGCTATTGATGTCAGTGGATGAACCATTTCTTAACAATTCCTAAACAGGTACCGGTTTTCAATACCCAACCCTATACATAATGTATATAAAGAGTGCTTCGTTATTGCTAGCAAGTACTTGTTTTTACTCCAAGCAGGGTTTTTTCTACAAAAATGTAGTATGAGGGTGACTGCTATGCCAAGGGAGTGGAGCGACCAAGTGGGGGAGGATGGTGCACCGTGCAAAACCTTTGAAAATATGAGATAAACCTGGGACATTCTCAGGCTATCTGAGTGGAAAATTGTAACTTGGGTGTTCGTCCTGAAAGTTTTCAAAGCAATGGAGTTAATAAAGACAAGACAAGTCAAATATTGTCCAAACTTCTGTTATTTGGATTGTCCAACACCTTCTTCTGCCCCGGACGGTCTTTGGCTTTCTTTTGTTTTGTGCAGCGGGATGACATTTCTAAATGCCCAAGTATCAACAAAAAGAACTCACAAAGTCTGCCTGTCAAAAGCTCCCACGCTGGCCAGTGAAAGGTGGCGCCACTGCACAAGAACTCGCCTGCATAAATAACGGTTTTTCACACTAAGTAATCGGATTAGTAACAGACTGAAATCATTTGTCTACTCTATTTTACTATGTAAAATATTGTGCAATCCGCTGGTGGATTTGGGGATCTGATGGACAAATAACATCACATTTCTACTGGCAACACATAGAGCCACGTTCAGTTGAACAATTTTGCCAGTTTCAAGACATATGTGCGTGCTGAGGGAGCTGGATTTGGATGGGACTATCTGAGTCTGACACTCTACACCCAAACCAATCAAAGGGAATAATGTGATTATTAACCATCAGATGACAAAGTAAAACCTCTTAAATAATTCTCAAGTCAGTTTTAAGCAGAAACGAGGCGATAATGAGTGAATCGCTGCTGACACTCCAAAATCACATATGCGCAGCAGCACGTCAGGTCCTAAAATCTATCTGGTGTGCAAATTTGGTGAGAATCCGTGAAGTAGTTTTGACATAATCCTTCAAAGCCTATATAAAGTGAAATCTTGATCCAGAATCTGGATCTACCTCCAAAATTTAATGAAGTCTTCTATGGCCTAATAATCTGTGGTGAAAATTTTCTCAAAATCTGTGCAGTAGTTTTGACATAATCCTGCTAAAATACAGACAGACAGATAAATAAATAAATAAATAGACGATGATTTTATTACATCCTTGGTGGAAGTAATAAAACACCAGAAGCAAGGTTAGCCTGTTAGATTGAGCTTGTTTAGTAACTCTGGGACAGGGGGGTGTTCAGGCTTCATTCATCCCATCCAGGCTACAAAGGGTATTGTCCATGCTCCACCCTTTTAACCCTTTATAGGTTGGCCGGAATGTAGGTGGAGTAAGCATGGACAAGCTATCTATAGCCACAGCATGGCTCCCTATGGATTAAACAGTAAATGGAAGAAGAAATGTAAATATTCTATTAAATGTGCAATAACTGATGACTTGGGTCATCAACAACCAAATTTGGTGTATGGATATTATACAAATTATGAATGTTCATGAGTGCAGGGGTATGAATATTTCATTGAATGTTCCATTCAACGAGGCATATTCTTTCTATTGCAAGAATGAAAAAAAACATTCATTATTTGTTTTATATAACACCTAAAATAGATACTTGTCATTTGATATTTTATTAATTTATATAGGCTCAAGCCCCCCGCAACCCTTAATTGGACTAAGCGGTTGAAGATGAGTGTGTGTGAGAAAAGGAATTCACATTTTGGTGTGCGTTGCTGGTCGTTTGAGGTGAAGAAGTTCCAAACAGTCCAACATGAACTTTAAACAGCAGTCCAATCCAATATAAATGATAAAACTTATCAGCTTTGGGAATGTCAACATCTTTCACGGTCTTAAAATGAAGATGTAGTCCGTAAATGATGCCATGCGTTGACTCCTTCGTGTCCAAACTGCCATCTGCTTTCCACAGTCCAGTGAAAAATCGCGACGGAAATTTGTTGAGCTCTTCATTCAATACCGTTTCTACTTAAGCTAGAGAAACCCCAGCGAATACTGCAAATGCATCCAGATGGCTTACGGCGTACTGGATTTGTTTCTGTGTGTGTGTGTATGTGTGTCTGTGTGTTATGCCGCGTTCACACCGGGCGCGATCAGACGCTACAAATTCGCGGGGGTCGCATGGCGATGGACGCGCCTCCTTTGCCAGGTGTGTCGCTCTGCTTGGGTGGACTTTCGCTGCGAAAATTCACCCCGATGCGTCATCAAATAGAAGGAGCTTCCATTCCGCTCGGTGTCAAGTCATCATGACGGACCTTGATCACACGGAGTGAGTTGTTGTGAAAAGCTCCCAATACAGAGAGTATCATTATTTGCTGCAGGAGCTGCGTCTGGATGACGGCCGCTTTCAGTGGTCCTTCCGCCTCTGCGGGACCCAGTTTGAGGACCAACTGTCCCGTTCACACGCACACATGTAAACAATTAAAAAAAAAAAAGAAACTCCACTGCTTGCTGCAGCTCGCTCTTCCCCCAAAAAACTCTGTCATAATTGTGTTTAGAAACCAGTCACCATTTGCTTTATTATACATCTGTGTAGTTAATAAGTAAAATAATCTCCATGGACGATTCGCTCGCGCACATGTAAAATAAAAAGAAACTCCGCTCCCCCTGCTGTGGTGCTGCTGCTCGCTCCAAAAACTCTCTCATAATTGTGAAATAAAGGACAAAAGAGACATAAGTCCTGCTCACAGGCTGCTACCAGAGACAGGACATGTTCACATCTTCAGTCAAACTCCAGACATCTCCACGTCACTACATACTCAGTCCCTGATTGGTCATCGCGGCACGAAGAGACAAAAAAGTTCAGATTTTTCAACTTGGGGAGGAGGGCAGCACGACGTGACGCGACGCAATATCGCGCTACAAACGCGCAAAACGCTCAAAATCGCTTCACTCGCGTCACTTCACTCACGTCCATCGCGTCGCGCTGCGTGGTTTGGCACCAAAATGCGTCATTACATAGGAATTAAATGGCAACCTGTGCCTGCAGTCGCTCGTGTCGCGCCCGGTGTGAACGCAGCATTAGAAGAATGAGCACTGTCAATAAGCTCATTCAAATTGTCAGCTGTCACCAAAACAAACCCCGCCATGTTTGTTTTTAAGCTAAGCGCCGTCACCGCTAGTGTGAGTGTGTGGTGGTCGCAACATGCAATGGTACAAAACGTATGGAACCAAAACTGCACAGTAAATGGAACACACTGGCAAATGGGACAATGATCAATATCACGTGACATACAAACCACCAATCAAATGGCAAGGATCTATTTAGGCGTTATATAATATCAGATCACACACACTATAGTCTTTATAGAGAATGACTGACTGATTCGAATTTGGCAATAAATTCATACATGCAAAATACACATAATCACTTTGGATAACACAAAGTGTAAAGCACACTTATTTCCAATGTGGCAGTAGGTGGAATTTGTAATTTCCCACTTGCCAACATGAATTGAATGCAGCACTGACGGAGGTGTTGCACTCTGAGTGTCATTCTAGTTTATCAGTGCTCATAAAGAACACGCACACAGACCGCTTTTCCTTCTACAAACACAAAGCTGGCAGGTTAATGCTGCAAATTAAGGGATGAAAGTCGCTGTCGGAGGACAACAATCATGTCGCTGAACTGATGGTTAAAAAATGACGCTGTCTGATCCACATCAAAGGAACCCAAAAACAGACCAAATATCGAACATGACATATAACAACAATGCAGTTTGTTTACCTTTGCTCCAACTGGATGCCTGAAAAAAAGCCACGAACAATTAAGTGTCTCTTTATCGTGCACGACGGACCTCCAAGCGGCCCGGGAACCACCGACCCGTCATGCGCTCACACCGCGGACTTCGGTGCTCCCCAGCGCGGGGACAGCGCCGCCACCTCTCGGCGTCACTCCGACGGAAAGACCAGTATTCAGGAAGAACGTCGGCACGTTAATAATCCCGTTTTAACGGCTGCCAGGCGTCGTTCCGTTATCCGTCACGTATCCAGGCTCGGCATAAAGAAGGCGCTCATGTCTTATTTATGTGGCTGAATCCGCCTCCCGCTTCCGTCGCGCGGTTCGTTTCCACAAGTGAACCGAAGCGAACCGGTTTCTCACCGGACCATCACGTTTCTGACGCTCTCAGGCTCAAAGTGGAACTTTGTTTTTACAGACATTGTTGTGGTAATCCACACTGACCGACATCAACATCGAAATAATCACTGATTTAACGCCTCCCTCCGTCACTGTACAGGTTTCCAACGTGGGGAGCGCGGGCCTCCGACGACACCTAAAAAAAAAAAAAAAAAGGGTATCAGGTCAGAAGGTCCACAAGCAAAAAAGTCCACACCCACCCAAAACGTCCACAAACTAAAAAGTACTCCAGCCCAAAATGTCCACACTCGACTATAGTAATTATATTATATAAAATATGTTCTCTAAGCATTTAGCAGCAGATAACTGAAACAATCATGCAAACAGTGATAAAAGCATCAAATTCGGCAGAAATACTCCTTAGACATTCTTCTTTTGAAAAAAACAATTGGCCACTTGAATTTTCAATCGGTGGTCAGGTAAGGGTCAATTGAAGAATTACACAGTGGTCAAAATTAAAAAGATAAGATAAGAAAAGCCTTTATTCATCCCTCAATGGGGAAATTTCAGTGTCACATCGCAGCATAGAACAGTAGGAATAGAAGGGCATGCAACAAAACAACAAGCATCTCTCAAAAACAAGAACCAAAGGGGAAAAAAAAATGCTCCAATCATACTGAAAACTATACCACATTATTTGATCATAAAGATTCCAAAAAGGTATAGTTTGGACTATCTGTGACTGAATTCTATGGATTTATGGGATTACAAACAGCAAGAATGGTGACAAAGGTCAGTTTCAGTTTGTACAGGGATCAAAATGTTAAAGTTGCTCCAATGTTGTTAAAAAGTGATGCAAATTATTGGTTGAGCTAATAGGATTAATAAATGGAGTAGTTTTGACAGTGTTGAATGCTTGGTCTCCAAAGTAAAGGTCAAACAAGGTCAACGTCCATTGGATTCTACGAGATGTGACATATGTTAATCCGTAACGTGATAACTAAGCATGATACATGGTCCAAAACTATTCCTTTTTAAAACCCTATTAAATCAACTAATAATTTGCATCACTTTTTACCAAAATTGGAGCAATTTTAACTTTTGACCCCTGTAAAAACTGACACTGACCTTTGTCACCATTCTTGCTCTTTTTATCCCATAACTCCATAGAATTCAGTCACACATAGTCCAAACTATACCTTTTTGGAATCTTTATGATCAGGTAAATAATGTGGTATAGGTTTCAATATGATTGGAGCATCTTTTAATTTTGACCCCTGTGTAATTTTTCAATTGACCCCTACCTGAACGCTGACTGAAAATTCAAGTGGAAAATCGTTTTTTTCAAAAGAGGATTGTCTAAGAAGTATTTCTGCAGAATTTGATGTTTTTATCACCATTTGCAGGATTCTGCTCTAAATATTCTCTTATCTGCTGCACTAAACCAACCAACCAACCAACAAACAAACGGACGTGACCAAAACCATAACCTCCTTGGTGGAGGTAATAAAGCAAAGTAAGACACTGAACAGTAATCACATTAAAAGCAGAATATATTTCACTTATAAATTAATTTTCCATGACAATCATAAATTAAAACAAAGCAAAATTATATGCACAAAAAAAAATTAACATTTAGTAAAAGCAACATATATTTTGTTTATGATATTTGACTTTATTTGAACAGGAAGCAGAACTAATAATAAACTAATTCAATCTATGTGGACATGCGGACGTTTTGGTGTGTACTGTGGACGTTTTGGCATTTGGACATTTTAGGTCAGGACCTTTTGGCTGTGGACTTTTTGGTTTGTGGACGTTTTGACTAGAAAGCAAAAAAAGGGTCCAGAGGCCCCCAGAAAATTCATTTCAGGAGAATGATTTAACCTGCGCTTCTTTGTTGGATAGTACACAAAACTACTCAACAACTTAGCAAAACATTAGAAACAAGGTGAATTAAAAAGTAGATCTTAGCTTAGACAGCCCCAAATCTGAAAATAAACAAATAAATAGGTAAAATGCAAATTAAAAACAAACAAAAAAAAAACCCACACATTGATTCTGACATTTACTTTGACTTTTATTCCTTTGCAGACAGTATGAACCCAGGATATTTCATACTTTGTGTAGCCAACTTTATTTAATTTGTTTAAAAAAAAACACCTATTCCTACATTTAAAGAGTAGGTGACAACAACAAAATGTGCACAAATAATCACTAAAATTTATGAAATGTTGATACAGTATTTTTAAAAATCCTGAACAATAAAAGTTGATGACAAGTGCGCAGGTGAAGCATAAACAGCTGTCTGAAGCCTGCGCTCTATTTCAGCCCTCAGCCGTGGCCATATTGTTGTGATGTCATCGGGAAAACAGAACAAGCTGATTCAAGCCCAAATCAGTTACTGTTGTGGCTTAGTTGGTTATTGCTTCAATTGGTGGAGCTCGAGTTCATTTCAGTCTTCATACAGTTAAGATCTTCTACTGTCTTTATAATTGTTCTCTGTTGAGAATTTGTTCCTTTTTGTATGTCTCTTTCATTTCTTACATTCAATGCCAGGGGTCTAAGAAACAGTTTGAAGCATAAAGTTGTTTGTTTTTTTTGTTTATTAAGAAATTTAAATGTGATTTTTATTTTATACAGGAGTCACACAGCACTAAAGAAGATTTGTCCTTTTGGAAAAGTCAATGGGATAAGGAGTTATGGGAAGCACATGGTTCTGAGAAAACAGCTGGTGTTTTGGTACTTAAAGACTGATTTGATGGAGAAGTCTTGAGCTCTTATTGTGACCCTAAAGGGCACTTAATTATCATGGTTTTGTCGATCTCTCACTGTATAGTGATTTTAACTAATATTTATGGCTATAACTCTCATTCTGACAACCGAAAGCTTTTTGATCAATGGGATAAAAAAAAAATATCATTTTGGTTAGCTAAATATCCTGATGCTTACTTAATATTTGGTGGTGACTTCAATGTAATATCTAATTTTACAGATAAATTTGATGTTGTGGATGTCTTTAGGCAGAAATTCCTGCACTAAAATCCTTTACATGGAGCACAAAAAATCTATCTAAATTGTCTCATATTGACTATTGGTTGGTTTCCAATAAGGTTAATCATAACAATTCAAACGTGGTTATACACACAGCGCCTTTCTGGGATCACAGAATGTGAGCCTTGAGTTGAGGCTTCTGCCTAAAATTAACACCCCCAGAGCTATATGTTGGAAGATCAATAACAGCCTTTTGACATGTCACTGTTACTGAAACTATTATGTAGAAGTCTTTCCTCACACTGGCAAGACGCATGTTAAAAAATAATCCTTTCGGTCCATTCTGGGAATTATTGAAATACGACATTGGAAAGTTTATGAGCTCTTACAGTAGTAACCTAGCAAAGCTCAGAAGACAAGAAGATGATCTCTGCTCTCAGACTGGATCTTTATTTAATATGAATTGTGAGATTTTACCCAAGGGTATAAGAATAAATTGAATCTGAATCTGAGATGACATTTATAAAAGTAAAGCTCATGGTGCGTTTGTCAGATCAAGAGTGAGATGGTTTAGAAAATACAAAACTTAACAATACCTTAGACTCAATCAGCATTAACAATGAAATTTTAACTGATTTCCAATTGCTAGCATCTTTTTGTTCAGATTTTTACAATCTCTACTCATCTAGCTATTCTGAACAAACAAGTAGTCAGTTTTTGAATTCTATTACCAACTGTAAAATTATCTCTGAAGCTGATAAGAATTTTTGTGATTCATACTTATCCCTTAAGGAAGTGCAAGAAGCTATAAGATGTCTAAAAAATAATAAGTCCCCTGGCCGTGACAGATTATCGAGTGAATTTTATAAGACTTTTGTAAATGAACTCTCCCACTTTATTCTAAAAACTCTTTCTGAAAGCATTGCTCTAGGCAAATTGCCAACTACCCTTACACAAGGCATTATTACCCTTATCCCAAAATCTAATAAGGATCATCTATTTATTGAGAACTGGCGAACAATTTGTTTACTTAATAATGATTACAAAATCTTAGCTATAATTTTGGCAAATAGAATAAAAAAAAACTGTCTACAATTATTGACGAATCACAGTCGGGATTTATGACCCACAGACACATAACAAACAACATAAGGCTTGTTTTGGACATGCTTGACTATTCTGACCTCATAAATGAAGACAGTTTTGTCATGTTCTTGGATTTCTATAAGGCATTTGACTCTTTGGAGCACAGGTTCATTTTCCAAGCCTTGGAGAAATTTGGCTTTGGTCATTTCTTTGTGAAATCAATTCAAACACTTTTTGCTAACGCAAACTGTTGTCTTAAACTTAGATATGGGACTACTCAGAGATTCCAGCTGGCCGGGGGGGGGGTGCACTAGAGGTGTCCAGTTTCTCTGTATATTTTCTTGATTGCAGAGCAAATTCTTGCAACTTACATCTCAGGCAGTAACATTTGCAGCATCTCAATCGCTGATAGAGAAGTTAGTATTAGTCATGTTGGCTGATGACACCACTCTGTTCTTGTGCGACTCTGACCAAATTCCTATCGCTATAGATCTCATAAAGAATTTCTCTGAAGCCTCAGGCCTTAAACTTAATGGAAATAAATGTGAGCTCCTTCCTATTGAGGACTGTTGTCAATTGTCCTTTTACTCTATTCCTGTCAAATCTCAAGTAACCTACCATGGAGTTATTTCCAAAAGCACAGAAGAAAGATGCAATCTGAACTTTGATCCTGTCATTGATAAAACCAAAAAGAAATTGAATCATTGGCTTCAAAGAGACTTATCTTTAAGAGATATGATTCTATTATCTAAAGCAAAGGGTATTTCTAGATTGACCTATGCAGCTCTCTGTCTGAACGTCATATATCAATGCTTCAAAGTGTAAAATCATTGATAAATTGCTCTATAGATTTGTTTGGAAAAACAAGACCCACTTTATAAAAGACAGTGTGCTAGTGAATTCATTAGACTCTGGAGGTCTAAGCTTTTTAGATTTTACCTCCTTAAACTACTCTTTTAAAATTAATTGGTTCAAAAAGTTCTTATTAAATCCCAATTCCATGTGTAATTTCATTCCACATGTTATATTCTCAAAAATAGGTGGTCTCCCATTAGTTTTAAAATCACATTACAAAACTGACAAATTACCCATAAAATTGGCCAATTTTCATAAACAAATGCTTCTAGCCTGGTCACTGTTGTATAAACACTCATTCTCTACCCACACTTCAAATTTGGAACAATAGTTATATACTATATAAAAACAAATTTCTATTTTTCCTTAACTGGTACAATAACAATATAATTTTTGTTTGGCAACTGATGTCTTATTCTGAATTTTTAGCATCTTATAAGATTCCAGTTACCCCAAAGGAATATGGATGCAATCCCCCAAGGTGTGTTAATGCTGTTTAAGGGAGGGGTGCTATCTTCTGTGAGGCCCCCTGATTTGCCCATTTTTGAATCATCTCTGGGAAAAATATGTTTTTCTTCTAGCCCTTCCACTAGAATACAAAAAAAAAAGATTTTTATTCCAGACAAACATTGCTACTATTCCTTATGTAATTCATTATTGGAAGCAGTTTGTGCCTGATATTAACTGGACTACTGTATGGACTTTATCTCATAAATACTTTATTACAAATTTCGAGATGTGTGCTTCAAACGTCTCCACAGATGCACCTTGCAAAACAGTCTCTTCACAAGGACATGGACTGCAGCTGCTCTTTTTGTTCTCAGGCCAATGAAACTGTCATCCATCTCTTTTGGACATGCCCTCTAACTGTTGTATTTTGGAAAGACGTCATTTATACAGTCTAATATTCTTGGTAACTTCTGTCTAACATACTCTGCTGTGCTTTTTGGTTTCTATAATGTATGTAACTCTAAAAAGAAAAAAATTTTTATCTCATGAATTTCTCAATTATATTTGGTAAATTTCATATTCATAAATGTAAATTTTCAGGAAAAAAGCCCCTTTTCAAACTCTATTTGCTTGAATTACAACATGATAAAGTCTTGATTCAGTCATAATCAAACCTTAAAGCTGTGAAGACTCTTGATATTCTAAATTATTATAAGTGCTGACAGATTATCTATTTTATATTTTTTTTGTTTTTCTTTATTCATGTATTGACCCCTGGCATATTTTTGTACTTTGTGTAATTGTTAAACTTTAATAAAAACAAAATAAAAAAAAAAATCAAGCCCAAATCAATTGTTAACACGGCGGAGTGGAGCTTATATATATATATATATATATATATATATATATATATATATATATATGAGAAACAGGTACATACATTTCAAATCTGAAAAATGACCTGTGAGGGACTGAAAATATCAGCTATTTTTAAAATAAATCTTGTTTCTTTATTGAATACAGTTAGTGTACTGTATGTTAGTAGTGTGATAAATATGATATTACTAAATATTAAAACCATTCACACACGGAGTAAATATAAAGTCTTAGCTGTATGTTTCAGTGAGATTCAACATCACAGTCTGGCGAAAACGTATCCACATAAAGCCTGATTTTGGAAAACGACATCTGAAAATACTTAAATTCTTTGTCCTGGCTGAAGAAAAGTCCCTCTGTCACACCAGTACTTTGCGTCACAGTTGCTCCATCAGCTGAAGTCTCACCCTCCTCAATGGGACAATGTCAAAATAGCTGTCTTCAAAATGTGCTGAGGATAGGACGGACGAGTTGCTGGGTGACCCACTTATCTGTTTAATCTACACATGATCCTTAGAAAACTTAAATAAACTAACTCGTCTGCACAAGTGTTCAAACAAAAGCCTGCAACACATCTGACCAGCATAACTCCAGAAATGAAGCACTTACACGCAGAAATACGTCTGATCACTAACAAAACAAATGGGGCTTTCTTGCAATGTGTAACCACATCGCACAGCTGGTCTCACTGTGTTCCCATGTGAATGAACCGTTGCGGCGGCATCATGCACGCCTGCTCGTCGGCTCCATGTTTTCGTGGTTTGCTCATACGAGCTGTTCTGCCGTGAGTGGCCCTGAGTTGTACTGTGTGTGAAGGGGCCTTAAGTAATGTACTCAACCACCATGGCATGTATGTAGACTCACCACACAAGATTCCATTACTGAAGAAAAAGCATGTTGAAGCTTGTTTAAAATTTGCTGCACAACATTGAGACAAGCTTGTGAAATACTGTGAGAATATAGTCTGGTCAGATGAGACCAAAACTGAACTCTTTGGATGCCATAATACACACTATAAATGTCACTGTACATCACCCTTAAAACACCACACCAACAGTGAAGTTTGGTAGTGGGAACATCATGGTGTGTGGCTGTTTTTCAGCACCCAGCACAGGCAAACCTCATGTAATTGAAGGAAGGATGAATGAAAAAATGTAGAGACATTCTTGATAAATATCTACCAGGATGATGAAAATGAAACAAGGGTGAACATTTCAGCAAGAAAATGATCTCAAACACACAAACAAGGAAACTCTCAAGTGGTTTCAGAGAATGAAAATAAAGCCGATAGAACTGTCCAGCCAATCGCCTGACTTGAATCCAATAGAAAATATGGAAAGAACTAAAGATCAGAGTTCACAGAAGAGGTCCACAGAACATTTAACATTTGAAGACTTTGTGTGGGCCCAAAGAATGGGCCAAAATCACACCTAAACAATGCATGCGACTAGTTTCTCCATAGAGGAGGCAGCTTGAAGTTGTTATTACCAAAAAAGGCTTTTGTACAAAGCATTAAGTCAATTTCAGTGAGCGTGTTCAATAATTTTTTCGTTGTCATTCCATTTTATTATACATAATTTAATTTCTGGACAAGGCAAACAAAAGGCTTCTGCTTTGCATAGTAAAGTTTTAATTTTGATTTGATTTGTTTATTTAGCACAAAATAAAACTCATACAAAAATAATGTATATACATAAAACAATAAAAGAGAGAGAAAGAAAAAAATACAATATGAGTAATGTGCAAAGGAGTGGTGGAAGCCAAAATTATAGAGAATCTACTCCTGAACAAAAAAACATAACAGCAGTATACAACAGAATTACACCATTTTATCCAGATTTACACGTCATTGTAAATACTCCTGCAGGATCTTTGCTTTTAGTCCACTTTTATATCAATATAAAGTGATGGATGGATTTACAAGATGTCCCGTATCATTCCAAGATTTAACACCATGATATCTGATGTGATGCTGGTAATGAGTTTCTCTATGTGAAGGTAAATGCAAATGTGCAGCCTGCCTGGTCGAATAATTATGAATTTGATGGTTATGCACAAAATAATATTTGATGAAGGAAGGCCACTTAATATCATACAGAGCTCTGAAAACAAAAGTACAGGTCATGAAAATATTTATATGGAAGATATTTAAGAGCTGCAATTTAAAAAACAGAGGTGCACTTGGGGATGTTGTTGGGCGGTGGAAGGAGTACTTCGAGGATCTCCTCAATCACATCGTCACGTCTTCCGAAGAGGAGGCAGAGACTGGGGACCCAGAGGCGGACTCATCCATTACCCAGGCAGAAATCACCGAGGTGGTTGGAAAGCTCCTCGGTGGCAAGGCTCCTGGGGTGGATGAAATCCATCCTGAGTACCTTAAGTCTCTGGATGTTGTGGGACTGTCTTGGCTGACACGCCTCTGCAACATCGCGTGGCGATCAGGGACAGTGCCTCTGGATTGGCAGACCGGGGTGGTGGTCCCTCTGTTTAAGAAGGGGGACCGGAGAGTGTGTTCTAACTATAGGGGAATCACACTCCTCAGCCTCCCCGGTAAGGTCTATTCCAGAGTACTGGAGAGGAGAATTCGACCAATGGTCGAACCTTGGATTCAGGAGGAGCAGTGTTGTTTTTGTCCTGGTCGCAGCACACTGGACCAGCTCTACACGCTCCATCGGGTGCTCGAGGGTTCATGGGCGTTCGCCCAACCAGTCCACATGTGTTTTGTGGATCTGGAGAAGGCATTCGACCATGTCCCTTGGGGCACCCTGTGGGGAGTGCTCCGGGAGTACGGGGTACGGGGTCCTTTGCTAAGGGCTATCCGGTCCCTGTATGACCGCAGCAGGAGCTTGGTTCGCATTGCCAGTAGTAAGTCAAACCTGTTTCCAGTGCACGTTGGCCTCCGCCAGGGCTGCCCTTTGTCACCGGTTCTGTTCATTATTTTTCTGGACAGAATTTCTAGGTGCAGCCAGGGTGTAGAGGGGGTCTGGTTTGGGAACCACAGAATCTCATCTCTGCTGTTTGCGGACGATGTGGTTCTGTTGGCTTCCTCAAATCAGGACCTTCAGCGTGCACTGGGGCGGTTTGCAGCCGAGTGTGAGGCGTCCGGGATGAAAATCAGCACCTCCAAATCCGAGGCCATGGTTCTTGACTGGAAAAAGGTGCTTTGCCCTCTTCAGGTCGGTGGAGTGTCCTTGCCTCAAGTGGAGTTTAAGTATCTCGGGGTCTTATTCACGAGTGAGGGACGGATGGAGCGTGAGATCAATAGACAGATCGGTGCAGCGTCTGCAGTGATGCGGTCGCTGTATCGGACCATCGTGGTGAAGAGAGAGCTGAGTAGGGGGGCAAAGCTCTCGATTTACCGATCGATCTATGTTCCGATCCTCACCTATGGTCATGAGATTTGGCTCATGACCGAAAGAACAAGATCGCG
Source organism: Thalassophryne amazonica (assembly GCF_902500255.1). Classification (NCBI taxonomy): domain Eukaryota; kingdom Metazoa; phylum Chordata; class Actinopteri; order Batrachoidiformes; family Batrachoididae; genus Thalassophryne; species Thalassophryne amazonica. Next base: position 128,418,571 of record NC_047103.1, on the reverse strand, counting down.
GATACAAGCGGCCGAGATGAGTTTCCGCCGCAGGGTGGCTAGGCACTCCCTTAGAGATACGGTGAGGAGCTCGGTCACTCGGGAGGAGCTCGGAGTCGAGCCGCTGCTCCTCCATGTCGAAAGGAGTCAGTTGAGGTGGCTCGGGCATCTTTTCCGGATGCCCCCTGGACGCCTCGCTGGAGAGGTGTTCCGGGCACGTCCCATTGGGAGGAGGCCCCGGGGAAGATCCAGGATACGCTGGAGGGATTACATTTCTCGGGTGGCTTGGGAACGCCTTGGGGTTCCCCCGGAGGAGCTGGGGGAGGTGTGTGTGGATCGGGAGGTCTGGGCGGCTTTGCTTGAGCTGCTGCCCCCGCGACCCGACTCCGGATAAAGCGGAAGAAAATGGATGGATGGATGGAGGTGCACTTGGAGCACAAGGTTTCAAATGAGTAGCTATTCGAACAAACTGTTTCTGTAGAATAAATGTTTTGTTTATATAAGTTGCAAAGTTACTTACCCTTACAATATTACAATAACTTAAATATGGATAAACTAAACTATAATATAATGTTAAAAGACATTTGTGATGTACTAAATGTCTTATTTTGCTTATGATTCCTATTGACTTATTTATTTATAGTTATTTTTTTTTACAAACATGATCAATATGTTCTTTCCAAGACAGTTTCTCATCTGTCCACACACACCCATAAAACATGTAGATGAGACCCTTGATATTATTTCATTATCAATGAAAATTTTAATTAAACCATGATTACATTTTTTATTGCCAGAAAATAACATAAAATTAGACTTTTTTATATTCAAGGATAATCTATTGGCTTTGAACCAGGTTGAATAATTCAAAAGACTGTCATTTAAAATACAAACCAACTATCTGTATCTTTGCTGGAAATAAAAAGATTAGTATCATCAGCAAACAACAATGGGAATGTAGTAGTAGAAACCAATGCAAAATCATTAATATATATTGTAAACAATAACGGTCCCAAAATTGAACGTTGAGCTACTCCACACTCTATACAATTGATATCTGAGTCCAGATTTAGAAAAAACATACTGTTTTCTCTCAGATAAATAATTACTAAGCCATGTATGTACAGTTGCCTTAAATCCATATTTGTTTAACTTTGAGAGCAAAATTTCATGATTTACTGTATCAAATGCTTTTGAAAGATCTAAGAACACACATTATTGTCACGCATGTCACAATAAGTGACAATTCAGCATTTCAGTATGCGTGGTGCATGCTGGGCCAGGTCAAAGTTCATGACAACCCAAAAACACAGGATAAGGGTGAAGCTTTTGAGCAATGGAAGGCCAACGGAAAGCGGGGCTATAGAATAGGTGGGAAGCAGAAGAAAGAAGTTGTGGCCCAATCTTATGCACTCACACTACAAAATTCCACGTAGTATGAACTAAAGAAGATGAACGGCAGACCACTAAGATTACAAGTAGGGTTGGGATGACTAACAAAAATTATTTGTCAACAAGTCGCGTACCATTAGTCATCAACTAGTTGGCGCCATAATTTGACATTGATCAAATGAAGCCAATTTCACATATTCATTGTAAAACTCAAATGTGACATTTGAACAAATATAAGCACAAAAAAGGAAATCACTTTGCACATCCCTTGGCAACAGGTGCGTAAGAGAGTACACATAGGCTGCTGAACAAGAAAACAAAAAGACTCTCGCACACTGCCTTGCTAGGAACACAAAGGTGAATTTAATCAAGCAACGTTTCGGCCAATGGCCATCATCAGGCAAATAATTTCTATGAATGAAAAGCCATCTTAAATAGGGTTACGTCACAGGATGTTGTCACAGAAAAAACATAAAAACCCTTTCACAATACACACATCCATAAAACTCATGCAATAATGTATACAAATTAGATATATACCTATATACCACAGTGAAATGTATTATATACATAAAAGACATGGATATATAAGACAGCTCAATATACACACATGTATACACAACAAACGACCTGCCTCAATATAAGCATACCTATAAATAAACTAAACAGAGGAAATGGAGCATGTACTATAGGACTATAATAGAAAATGTCATAGAAAGATGTTTAGAATCAGTTCATCATTAAGTCCCTTAGGTGCCAAGGTTTGTAATGTTTCAATCCAGTAGGCCTCTCTTTTTTCAAAAGTTTATCATGGTCTCTCCCTCTAAGGGGAGGAGGGACCTGTTCAATGCCACAAAAACGAAGAGTGCTTACATTGTGATGTGCGTCATTGAAATGAACGGCTACTGGATAATTCCTGTCATTTCTGCGGATTGAGCTTTTGTGTTCACTTATTCTTTAATTGTCTTATGGTCTTGCCCACGTATGCTAAACCACAAGGACAGCGTAACAGATAGAGCACATGTGGATGCACAAGTTATTACTTAGTTGTTAAAAAATGTGTGGATAAACCTTACAAATTATAATCATAATCTGTCTAAAGAAGAAAATATTGCCCTGAACGAATTAATGAATGATAAAGACATTGTGATCAAACCAGCTGATAAAGGGGGTGCTATCTGTATTCAAGACTATGAAAAATACAGGCAGGAAATTCTATCCCAACTGTGAGATGCTTGTTTTTATAAGAAGCTGGACCATAATCCCACTGTGCTCTTTCAGATAAAACTTTTGTCCTATCGTGAAGAAGCTAAATCTAAAAAGTGGAACACGGAGCATGATTTTGAATTCCTGTTTTGCAAACACCCCGTATGTCCTGTTATATACTCTTCCAAAAATACATAAATCTCTGAGTAATCCTCCAGGGCGCCCTATAGTGGCTCAAAATGACTCTCTGTGGTCCCCTCTTTCCACATATGTGGATTATTATATCAAGCCATATGTTCACACCCTTCCATCATATATAAGAGACTCAAGTGACTTCACAGAAAAATGTTCTGATCTTAAAGATTTACCTGAGAATGTCCTTATGTTAACTTTAGACATTACTAACCTTTATACTAATATTGTCTGTGAAGGAGGTATAGAGGCGGTATATATATATAGAGAGAGAGAGAGAGAGAGAGAGAGAGAGAGAGAGAGAGAGAGAGAGAGAGAGGAGAGGAGAGAGAGGGAGAGAGAGAGAGGAGAGAGAGAGAGCTGTCATATATCCATGTCTTTTATGTATATAATACGTTTCACTGTGGTATATATCTAAATTGTATACATTATTGCATGAGTTTTATGGATGTGTATATTGTGAAAGGGTTTTTATGTTTTTTTTTTATAATAGCCTGTGACAGAACCAGCCACACTCTATTTAAGATGGCTTTTCATTCATAGAAATTATTTGCCTGATGATGGTCACTGGGTGAAACGTTGCTTGATTAAATTCACCTTTGTGTTGCAAGCAAGGCAGTGTGCGAGAGTCTTTTTGCTTTCTTGTTCAACACATATAAGCACAAAATCACAAATACAAAAAACAGCATTAGAATGAAGACAATACCTGTATTCATTTAATAGGCATAGATGAGCCATTTGAGCTGAATAATTCACTTGCCAAGGTTCACACACTTTCCTCACTGAGTGAAGGGAGCGGTGGCAGCTCCAGCAGGCCTATTCCTTTAAGGGTTAAATTAACTTAATATATGGTTTTCTACTCGTCAACTGATAAAAAAATAGTTGACTAGCCAGATGTTAGGTAGTTGTAGTCGATTATTACAGCTTGTCATCCCATCTCTAATTTTAAGTCTTTACTGATGGATGAAGTTGACAGCTGTCAGTTGATAATTCCTGATCTATTATTGTCAGATGGTTGGGAAAATGAGACATACGCAACAAGCAAACCGTGAACTTTGACCGGCATATTTGACACGGTCACAGCACGTCTTTGATAATGCTGATTTGGCTTTTTAAAGCAGAACAGAAATAAATAAACAGCCCCCATTTCCTGTGCATGACATCACGGTCAAAAATGGGCAGATTACTGCGCATTTTGCCAGTGCATGCCTGCCTTCTTTTTTGCTCCAGTGGAGGAGGTGGACATGTAGGTTAGGCGAGAAGTGGAAACTACATTGAGCGTAGGTGCGGGTGCGAATGGGTTTGTTCGCCTATATGTGGCCCTGCGGTAGACTGCTGTCCTGTCCTGGGTCCCTGCCTGTTGCTTTATGTCTGCTGGGACAAGCTTCAGCCCCCACTCCCCCATGACCCTTGACCGGAGTAAGTGGGTACAGAAAATGAATGAACTCTGTATTGTCATGCTTCACAAAGGTTTCACAAAGTAATAAAAAAGTAAAAGTAATGCCCATGTGATTATATCAGGTATTGATGAATGCCTGTTCTTGATGCAGTGCCATTCAAAAAAATCAGAGATCACAGGTTTTCAGCATAGGCTTGCACCTTGCCCTTGAGGCACTGAAATTTCTCCAGATTTCTTAAATCATTTAATGTATTCAAGAAATTTAATGTCATTAAAACAGTCAGATTCTGTGGAGACTTTCAAGTCCAGACTTAAGACGCACTTATTTTCCCTTTCGTATGGCTAGCATACTGGTATAGTTTTGTTTTGCGCTTTTTACTCTTTTAATTCATTTTATTAGTAAACGGAGCGTGCCGTGACCCATTTTACCTAAATTCTGGGTTTCAGTGAAGCTTAGGGATAGTGGCTGGCGATCACCTTAGTATTTCTTCTGTTCTTCTTGTTGTTTAATGCTGACAAATTATACAGTATTTCTTGTCTTTCTGATGCCTGATTGTTTTTTTCTCTCTGTTTAAGGTGCAGCTCCATCCAGAGATGGGAGTTGTATTTGTGCTGGAGACCTTCCTGTCCTGTGCACCAACAGCATTTCCTGTATATTCATTTTATGAATCATTCTGTAATTATGTCTGTAGCATGGCCCAAGCAGAGGGTCACCCCTTTGATTCTGGTCTGCTTGAGGTTTCTTCCTCAGAGGAAGTTTTTCCTTACCATTGTTGCTTTGGGGGTTAGGTTAGACCTTACTTGTGTGAAGTGCCTTGAGGCAACTCTGTTGTGATTTGGCGCTATATAAAAGAAAATAAATTGAAATTGAATTGAAATTATGCACCGTAGGCAAAATATGCAAATCCTTTCTAATTTTCTCACACATCTGTTGACAGACTGGAGATCCTCTGCTTGTTTTTGCTCTTCAAAGACTCAGGCTTTCGTGGATACTGCTGTTGTATCAAATCATGATTTCAATAACCTGTTTGATGTAACAACATTATTAAACTTTTTTCCCCTCATTACTAGCCAATGGATGGAATGGATGTATATTAACAAAAGTAAATAAAACATAAAATAAAAACATAAAAAAAATTATCTTGGGTTAATGTCATCTCAAATGAAACAGAAGTCAGTCACTTTTTACATTTTCCATATTGTCCCAACCTTTTCTGATTTGGGGGCTATATTTGTGGGACAGATCTGGTCTCACTAAGAAAAACTCCAGTAACTTGGAGCAGGCTGATGAGTTACTTGAAAGAACTAGAGGAACGTACAATTTTTAATTATCAATATGCTAGATAATTACACGAGGGCACAAATGAGCCCAAATGCCACAGGAATGAGGATTCAACCCACATTCTGGCAAATTTAAGCTGCATTTGAAATTCTCGTACAGCATTCTTACAGCAGTTGGCACATTCATGCAGTCAGAGCACATGCACTCCACAATTGTGGTGCGCTCGTTGTGGAAACCATATCATTCTGACTGCGCTCTAAAATATTCTCACGCCGTCAATACAGCATTCAAAATAGTCTTGACCACATTCGAGGGAAATTCGCCATGGCCAGGCACGTCAACTCCTGGGTGCCCAAATTTATGCACCTGCCTAATTTTGTTTAAATAATTATTGCACCTTCTGTAAATACTAGAAACGGCATTTCACTTTTCAAACATCAGTGTGTTCGTCTGCTATGATATTTAACTGAAATTTCTGATTCAGACAACCAATCATTTATAAAGGAAAATCATGAAAATTAGCAAGGGTGCCCAAACTTTTGCATACAACTGTACTAAGGGTCCTGGTGCTTCCAGTCTTACTGTATGGTTGTGAGACAAATTCTTTCTCAGTAACCATGCAGTTTGGGAACATGCCCTATTTTGGGTGAATTCCACTGTTTTCACCACAAATAGTTTAGTTTAAAATGCAAAATTTCATGAGAAAGAATTGTGAATAATGCTTAGATGAATGAATCAAAAATGGTTAACACTGTTGCCTCACAACAAGGAGGTCATGGGATCGATTCCCACCTGTGGCCTTTCTGTGTGGAGTTTGCATGGTCTCCCTGTGTTTGTGTGGGTTTCCTGCTGGTGCTCTGGTTTCCTCCCATATTTAAAGACATGCAGGTTAGGTGAACTGGAAACTTTATAATTGTCCAGGTCTACCTTGTAAAAGAGGTCTTGATCTCAAAGGGACAAAGCTAGTTAAATGAAGAAGCATTTTTTTTGTGAATGTCACTGTTTTCACCACAAAAAGTCTCTATTTTCCCTCAAATTCAAAATTCCACAAGGAAGAAATGTGAAAGTTCCTTTGATGAATCCTAGAAAACCATCAGACTTAAAATTTGTCAATAATTGAAAGAGTAGTTTGGGTAAATTTAAGTTTTCGCCACAAAATTTTCCATTTTTTCCCTCAAAATTTAAATTTGAATATTCAATGAGAAAAAAATGTGAACAGTGATAAAGCAAACAAAATGATGAAGCAAACAAAACCGTCGGAATAAAAATCCATCAGAAACTGAATAAGCATTTTCTGTGAATTGTGGACGAACACTTCACCTGCCCATGATTCCAATATAACTGGAAATAACTTTAAAGCCATAACACATTATGTAAAGATAAATAAAGAAAATGGGCATTTATGGCAATTTAGTTATCTTTTATTTTTCAAATTATTAAACCTCACCCCTACGGACACTGTTTAATCGCAGTAATTTCTAATGATGTTAGTTTAGTGGAGTGGGGTGCTGGGAGTGTATTTTGGGTGTGTGTGACATGAAAATACTTGAGATGCTCTGGCCTAGATGGAGTGCAGTGACCCAGTGATGACAGGGCATATGGTTCAATGTAGAGACAGGATGGGATCTGGAAAATAATCTCTCTGCCTTAATCCTTCCCAACAACAAAATAAATCTGAGCATCCATCGTTGTGTCTCATCTGTATTTAATAACTTAAGAAAATAAAAAACACTACACAAAATGTTTCCAGTGCCGTTAGGCTGAATATAGGTGATTATCAAAAATAGCATAATATCTCCACAATCTTTGTTTTAACAGCACCACAGTGGTTGCGGCCATATGATGGCTCATTCACTGAGAGAACAATTTGATGACAATTTGATGCATGTTGAAAAACCATTCGTTCTGGTATTTCAAAGCTTTAAGAATTTACATTTTTTACAACATCAGGAAGCTTAACAACAAAATACCACAAAATCCTTGTAGGAACTCTAGTACATGCAGTAATGAGAGGCTGCACAACAAAATCCATGATGACAGGAAAATCATGAATACTGATAAAATGTCATTTAATTCTCATATCCATCAAAAATAATCCACATTCATCTCGTAGCTGGTGCAGAAATGTGAACACAAATGTGGGCTCAGCCAACCCCACCCCCCCAAATACACACACACACACACACGCATATATATGCAAATTGAGCAAATCAAATAAATGAAAAGTACTTCCACAAAATGAATCAGTCTAAAATCTACTGTGTCCCAACACACAGTAACAAACTTCCAAAGAACCTTTGCTGCTTTTCAAACAATGCAGTACGTGTTGATGAGCTGACGGGCCATCTCGATGTTGCCACTAGACTGGTAGATCATGGAGAGGTTGAAGGCAATCTCCCTCCTTAAATCCACCTGATCATCTGCAATACCCTGCAAGAAGGATGAGAAAAAAGAAGGATGTATCAGGTTATTTCTTCTATCATCAGCAGCACCAGGTTTGCTAAAACCTGTGCTCAAAAAGTGCAAGAAGAAAAGACGGTACACAGAGGTGTGGATGCAGAGTTGGGTTACTTGGACCTCTATGAAGTGTTTGCTGTTTTTCCAGAGTGTCACTGTTCATTGATGAGGGCACTTCACGCCCAAGAAGTCTACATCAACCGCATCCTAGCTCTGTAGGTATTCCTCGAATGCAAGCATGACAGCCGGCAGTGATGGAGTAGGTATCAAGAACCGGTTCTTTTCAGGTATCGTTAAGAAATGATTCAATCCACCCATATCAATAGCCTTTTTGCTTAACGATTCCCTTATCAATCCTTCAGAGCGGCCATTATTTTTGAGGGTGTTTGTCGGGAAAACGATCATTTCTCTATGCCAATTACAGACCCTGCAGCGGATCTGTAATCAACCGTTTCTGCAGCATGGCTCTGCTTTGAACTTTGAACCAATGAAGCAGTGCTCCGATCCGCTGCTTCGTTGGTTCTTTGCTTTGCGCCTCTTCAGAAGCGCAACTCCGCTTCTTAACCCCTCTCAAAGCCATTAAAATATGTCAATCGTGAGTCACTTTTGTGCAGATTTAAGTCACTAACTGGGACTCCTGTCTTGTTGCAGTCAAGAAACGAGAATTGTCCTCCATTCCGTTGCTCCAAGCGCTGTGCCGCTCTCTACTGAGTCAAGTTAGAAAGATAATACAGTGAGGAAAATAAGTACTTGAACACCCTGCAATTTTGCAAGTTCTCCCATTTAGAAATCATGGAGGGATCTGAAATTTTCATCTTAGGTGCATGTCCACAGTGAGAGACATAATCTAAAATCCAGAAATCAAAATGTAAGATTTTTTAATAATTTATTTGTATGTTACTGCTGCAAATAAGTATTTCAACACCTGTGAAAATCAATGTTAATATTTGGTACAGTAGCCTTTGTTTGCAATTACCGAGGTCAAACGTTTCCTGTAGTTTTTCACCAGGTTTTCACACACTGCAGCAGGGATTTTGGTCCACTCCTCCATACAGATCTTCTCTAGATCTTTCAGGTTTGGAGTTTCAGCTCCCTCCAAAGATTTTCTATTGAGTTCAGGTCTGGAGACTGGCCAGGCCACTCCAGGACCTTGAAATGCTTCTTACGGAGCCCCTCCTTAGTTGCCCTGGTTGTGTGTTTGGGGTCATTGTCATGCTGGAAGATCCAGCCATGACCCATCTTCAATGCTCTTACTGAGGGAAGGAGGTTGTTTGCCAAAATCTCGCAATAAATGACCCCATCCATCCCCCCTTCAATACAGTGCAGTCGTCCTGTCCCCTTTGCAGAAGAGCACCCCAGAGTCATTGACCAGATCCTTCTGTGTAGTTCTGAGCTTTCTCAGAATCATCCTTACCCCACAAAGTGAGATCTTGAATGGAATCCCAGACTGAGGGAGATTGACAGTCATCTTCGCTTTTCTTCCACTTTCTAGTAAATAATCATAACAGTTGTTGTCTTCTACCAAGCTGCTTGCCTGTTGTCCTGTAGTCCATCCCAGCCTTTTTGTCCCTGGTGTCCTTAGACACAGCTCTTTGGTCTTGGCTATTGTGGACAGGTTGGAGTGTGATTGATTGAGTGTGTGAACAGGTGTCTTTTATACAGGTAACAAGTTCAAACAGGTGCAATTAATACAGGTAAAGAGTGCAGAATAAGAGGGCTTCTTAAAGAAAAATTAACAGGTCTGTGAGAGACAGAATTCTTGCTGGTTGGTAGGGGGTCAAATACTTATTTGCACCAGTAACATACAAATAAATAAAAAAAAAAAAATCATACATTGTGATTTCCGGATTTTTTTTTTTAGATTATGTCTGTCGCAGTGGACATGCACCTAAGATGAAAATTTCAGACCCCTCCATGATTTCTAAGTGGGAGAACTTGCAAAATCGCATGGTGTTCAAATACTTATTTTCCTCACTGTAACTTCAAAGCGAATCGCCTTTGAAATCAGGTTGTGTCGGTAAATGTTAGCCTCCACAGCTATTCAGACGAGCTGCGTTCTCTCACCTGCAAAACCACCTCCACGTTTGAACTCCGGGTCATAAACAAACCGCAGCACATATTCACTTTCCATCGCATCGCCACCTTTTCTTTGCATTTTCACTTTGTTTGCCGTGTAATTTGCCCAAAAACTCAGACAGGGCTGCCCCGGATGTAGGATTACTCTTTAGCACCCGCCCTCAAACGAGACTGCGCTGCCCAATTAGCTGGTGCTGGTCACAGTATAATGGAGCAGAAAGATGATTAATAATAATAATAGTAATAATAATAAAAAATACACTGTATGCTTGTTGAGGGCCCTCACGTGCCTCCTGGCTAATTGCTGCCTTCACATCATGTTTTCTTTTTGTCTTTTTTTGTGGCACTGAATCCAAAATGTGTGACTGATGAAGCAACAGGAAAATGTTTTTAGATGCACATTCTTTGTAATCTGAATCTTCTCTGCAACATAGCGAGTAACACCAGCTGTTGATAATTTAGAGTTTGGGGGGCGGCACACTGAGGGACTATTGCACTAACGATGAAGTTTTCTTTCAGTTGGACATCACATATAGATGGTACTTGGTAGTATGTAATTTTCACTCCACGGCAGTAAAGTCAGAAGAGGGATAAGTAAATGTACTCTGCTCAGGCATCCGTCACATTTTCTCGTCCCGATGACAACTTGAACAAAATACATCTGGTTTTCACTAAATTTGAACTGTACATTTCAAAATGAGTATATCTGATGCATGACCCTCAAAGACTCTCTTATTAGAATTCATTATCTCCTGGCAACTGTAGTTTAGTTTTTGTCAGTATCAATGGACTGAACCACCATTGATTCTGGATGGCAACCACCCACAGAGACAACTGGTTCATCCCCACCTCTTCAACGTATCCATCCATCTGAGAGAGCCAGGAGAAATGTGGGCATCCCCTTGGCTTCCTCCCCACACCTCAACACTGAGACACGTATGTGCTGGATCACGTTCACAGAAACATGGCCCATGTCCAAAATGTCATAGCTGATGAAGAGTATCACTTGCAGTGATACTCTTCATCTGAGGCTCCCTAAACAACTGAAAGTCATTCCAGTGGTACCAAAGGATCCTCCGACGATAGGGTCGTCTACTGCATGGAGGTGGCCAGGTCAAAACCTGACGTGGCTCATGCATGTGGGCAAATGGAACATCCCTTCCTGAAGTAAGGATGACCATCTTTCACTGCTTTCAGAGAGAAAAGTGCTACATGAACACAGTTGCTTTACCATTTAAATGAGATATTAATGAAAACATAACTGTAGACAGCAAGAAGGGACTCTGATCTGAGTATGAAGCTCAACAGTGTAGCACAAAAATAAAACGGGACAGGACTGCACTGTTCACCGCAGGTCTGACGTCAAGATGTGCACTGTGGTTTCCATTGAAGCTGGTGGGGAATGCAAACCACAGCGACAACTAGCGTCATTCCCCATACGGTACAGTCATGGTTTCTAATTACAGTTATTATTGCTGCGGAAAAGTGTCCTGAGAAAGTGCTGAGCTCCACACTTAGCAGGTTGTTACTGTTGGAACGGACAAGTTGGTGGAGACTCACAACTGTAGCTAAACTCAAACTGGCTGTTTTTTTTTTTTTACTTCATTCATTTTGGTCTGTTCCAGCTAATCTACAATGGGCTCAACATGGAGCTGATTGGTTGTCCGCATCAGGTGTCGGACACAGCGGGAATCGAACGCAGGTCCACAGCTTCGCAAGTGAATGTCTGTAACCGCTGTTCCACCTGATCAGACCTCAAACTGGGTGTTTGATCGTAATAAATCTCTGTGCTTCTGTCTGCAATCAACACAGATGTACTCCCAGAAGGTACAGCCACCTCATCAATCTTACTTTACAGTTGCTGTGTCTCAGTTTAGAGGCCTCATCCTTTGAAGGCTGCATTAGTTGACCACATGCATCATAGTGGTACAATTAGGTCGTCTCATTCTGAAGGTTCATTGGATGGTGGCCAACAAATGCAGCCATTGTTCTCCCAAAAATGTGTCCTTTGTGGCCAAAGCAATCCCAAGTATCACTGTGCAATATTTTACATTTTTTTATTTCCCTCAAGATGAAAGGGTTGATAAATTAATAAGAAAAAAAGAAAATTTTGTTTCGTACAATGATGATTATATTATGCATTTTTATAGACTGTATAATTCAAAATAACAAATTGTATAAGTATAAATAGGTTTTGCGAAATGATTACTGAACTACTGTTTATGCCCCCTACTCTTGCTAGTTGGGTGCAGCTGTCAAGGTTGCTGGGAAACAGGGGGCAGGGTTGAAATACGCAAATGACACAATCACAATATACTGTGTAAGAGGGCTATTCCACAGGGCGCCACTCTACCACGACCGCCCACGATCCAAAAAAGTGTAAAAACGGAATGAAACGGTTTAATCTGTCTTGCCTCCTAACAGGTTGCCTTATAAAGTGAAGACCTGGCAACCTGCCCAAAAATGAAAGAAAGGAGCTGCACCCTCAGCCAGACATGACCAAAAACTGCAACAACTGCTACTTCTGCTTCAAATTTTTACCCAGATAGTGTGAGACCAAACAAGTTTCAAGCCATAGTTAACTACAAATACCCTATTTAAAGAAGTCTGAACATGACTGAGGCCGTTAAGACTACAGTTCAAAAATTGGATGGATCCAGATTTCAAATCTGGTGGCGATGATGGACCTAACTACTACATATACCACTTTTGTTCAAGATTGAAAAATGGTAAATGGACTGCATTTATATAGCGCTTTTCCATCTGCATCAGACGCTCATAGCGCTTTACAATTATGCCTCACATTCACCCCGATGTCAGGGTGCTGCCATACAAGGTGCTCACTACACACCTGGAGCAATAGGGGATTAAAGAACTTGCCCAAGGGCCCTTAATGACTTTCCAGTCAGGCGGAGATTTGAACCCACGATCTTCTGGTCTCAAGCCCAACACCTTAACCACTAGATCATCACCTTTTAAAAAGATAAAGAAGTTACTGTGATGCTTCAAAATGTGCCCCAATTTGCTATTTGGGATTAAACGGGACATAAACTACACAGTCTGATTTCAGAACAGCTGGTTTGTCCTCTGACAGATTAGATCTTGTTGAATCTCATAGGAACTCAGTGGCAAGTTCACACTGAAATAGGAAATGCCAAATTTTGAGTCCACAGTAAAACTGCAAATGTCAAATGTTGAACACTTCCTGGAGTGGGTGTAGCTGGGTTGCACTGGACTTCCCTGAAATCCGAGTGGACACTCCAGGTGCCACCTGGATGACTGACATGTCACTGCATCACACATCTGGTTGAAAAGAGCCATTTTGAAATAGGTGACACATAGTGACTGCTAGGTCCATCCTGTACAGTAGTTGGTTCTGTGTTCCACAAAAAAGTTCTAATGCACCTTAGTAGAAGAAGAAAGATGTTTGAGCCAGTTTTGAATTTGAACACATCACTGAACCGCAGACTCCAAGTTATATTGGTGATTAAACAGCTGTTTTCTAATGTCTAAAATGATCTTCCTTAAACTCAAACTGATAGCAAATCTCTACAACTTGGTTTAAATTTAATTAAAAATATAAAATACAGCTTCTTGATGAAGTCGTGTAGAGGAGGTTTTTCTTAAAAAGAAGACCTGAAAGTTCAGCTAATTTGGTCATCGCCCAACATGACCAAATTAGCTGAATCTGAATTTACATCAACATAAAAAAAAAAAGCTCAACGTGGCAGGGGGTTAAAGCCCCTTTCACATTGGCGTATTTGTAAAGCTGCGTATTGCGGCGTTGTGTTTCATTTAAATACGCCGGAAATGTGTGCGTACTCAGCCTTTTTTCATGTTCGTAGATCTGCTTGCAGCTGCGTGTGTTCGCTTTTTAATGTGTGCACACAGGCGCGTTTAGCTCTTGCCGCTATTTAAACCCAGTTCCCTCCTGCCGGCTATGCAGAACACATCGTTGCGCTTGGAAAACGGGACTGTATCATGAGGTTTTTACAGTGTCATTACTGCCACGTATGTAGTCAAAGCTGCCATTTTCTGCCTCTGTGGAAGTGCGCTCTGTTCTCCACTGCACAGTGTGGTGCACGTCAGAACCAGAGGCATTTAACATTATTATTATTTTTATTTTTGTCTTGGTGGATCATTTTCATTGTGTACAGATGCTGTTAAGTCTGTCTGTGGTAAAGGCTGCTGTGAATGAAGCGCTGTGACTCGTTAAACTTTTAAAGCTCCGGTTGCTCCGATCAGGGTATCTGACGGTGCTTTTATTTTAAAGAGTCACAGCGCATATTCAGGTTTGAGAGAGCGAGAGAGAGAGAGAGCGAGAGAGAGAGAGAGAGAGAGTGTGAGAGAGAGAGCTGCTGTTTTCTGGATTTCTGAGTTGAGGTTCGATTCCCTGTTCTGAGCACACCAGTGCTGTGGGCTGTGTGATCAATAGGGGTGTCGGAAAAAATCGATTCACGTCCGAATCGCGATTCTTATTTATTACGATTCTGAATCGATCCAAAATGTCCAAGAATCGATTTTTAAAAAGCATTTTTTAAAACATTTTCTTGCTTACTCACTGCGTGTACTGTTTGTCAGGCAACGGCTTCTGTACTACAGCGTACTACAGGGGGTGGTCCGGCGTGCTTCAAACACTCGTCAGCTGCAGAGTTCAGTGGCTGTAGCTTAGCATGGCAGACCAAGAGCTAATTCAGCCAGCACCGTCTTTGCTGAAGGCAAATGTTTGGGCGCATTTTGGATTTTATTATTTGCTGCGTAAGAAGGAGCTTGACATGACTTATGCAGTGTGCAAAATCTGCAAAATGAAAGTCATGTACTTCGGAAACACTTCAAATCTGCAAGCCCACATGCTACGTCATCACCAGGAGCTAAAAAAGGGGAGCAGCGGTTTCTGCCGACTACTGACCAGCGCTTCGCTCAACTGCCAGCCAACTCCGAACGAGCAAAGCAGATAAGTAAATTTACATCTAGAATCACTTGATTAACCTTGTAAAGCTGCATTTTCTTAAACAAACATTTTTTAAGTAATATAACTATTTCTCAGAGCTCTTTGAATTGAAAATCGATTCTGAATCGAATCGTCACCCCAAGAATCGAAATGAATCGTGAGTTGTTGAACGATTCACATCCCTAGTGATCATGTTCTTATCTGATTCCTCTGGATTCACGCATTCAGTTTTTGGTTGTGTACAGGAGTGCCGTGTTGCACAGACTTGTTTACAGTAACGCTGTGCTGCCAGACCTCCTTAAAACTGTGTCCAGCACTTAATTTAGTTAACTTAGTTTAATTTCTTACATCCTATGCACGTAGCCCTCAACATACTGCTGCGTAGGCAGAAAAAACACAACGTAGAGCTGCGAAAAGTGCTCAACTCGGTGTAGACAATATGCCACAATAAGCAGCTCTACGAATACGCCAATGTGAAACAGGATTGGGAGGGTTACTTTAAAACTGTATTCCGATACAGTTACTAGTTACCTGTTGAAAAATGTAATGAATAACGTAATCCAAGTACCATAATATTAAAGTAATGTAATTTGATTACTTTCAATTACTTCTGGATTACTCTAATATCAAATATGCTAATACAGACAAAAGAAACTAAATATAAATAGTCTTGACTACATAGTACAGTTTATTAAGCAAAAATAAAACTTTCTTTTACATAGCATGCTCTGTTTTACTTCACATTATGAATTAAGAGCACCACAATATTGTTTTAAACAGACCCAGTGTTCACCTGCTAAATTTTCAACAAAAAATGCCAAACAAATGAAGGATAATGAAAACTCAGGCCGTGTCCGGATGAATTTGTAATTAAAAGTGGCTTGCAGAACAATATACAAAACAAAACAAAAAATTCTGCTACTTGTTCAGTAAATTCGCACCATGTCTGACATATCAGTGCACTTATTGAACTTTCAAAATAAGAACAAAAGCATAATGAAAACCATTAAGTAAATACTGTCAGTAAGGAGGCGTGGTCGCCATTTTAATTCCGGGCAAGTTAGTGATTTGCGTGCATAGAAGTTCAAGAAACAGGTGGAATATGCCAGAAAGCTGTGCATGTTGGCAAAGCCACAAACGGAGGAACAAGGGAGACAATATTTCCTTCCATAAGTAAGTGGTTTTGGTTCTTCTTGTCACTTTGTCCGTGATATTTGGATGATAAACAGCTGTATGTTTCCTGCCGTACCTGTGTCACCTGATGATGTGGACCATTAACTCCACTTATGTCTAGTTGATATTTTCCACTGCTAGACCAATGTCTAGTTAAAATACTTGTTAGTGATTAAAATTGTTCGACAAGACTGGGGATTTTTTTTTTTATTTTTTATTTGCACCTTAAAATAATGAGATTATAATGACCCGCGCTGTGCCGCTCAGTCACACCCACACATAGAGATGTGTACCCACACCACTGACTTCATGAATGAAACTCAGTTAATAAAGGATAATTGTGTAAAAATAGAATATGTATATAAATGTATTGTAATGGTTTTAGGAGCCACGCTGCGTTGAACAGCAGCAGCAGGACGCCTCAGCTCAGCAGCTTGAATAGCGCAGATCCATGTAACTTTCAACACTAATATTTGGGAATGTGTGTGTGTCCGAGTAAGTTTAATACTTTCCTGACATAATTTAATGTCATTTAATTTTACTGGCTCAATATCCAGGTCAAAATGGCATTTTAACATGTATTTTGCGAGCATTTTTCTGAGTGTGTCCAGTCGCGGATCTCCATTGAAAATGCATTAACATCCGGGTACTTTTTTGGGTATTTTGCCCGTTAGGAGACGTCATGTCGCTGTCTGTGAAGGAAGAAAAAAAATATTATATACAGATAATATAAAGTGCATTAAAACTGTAATCTTGCGAAGTAATCCCCATTTTTACTAAATATACCTGTAATCTGAATACGTCTTTTTTTCTGTAACTGTAGCGGAATACAGTTACCTTTTTTTTTGTATCATAATTACGTAACGCCGTTACATGTATTCCGTTACTCCCCAAGCATGGCGTGAAAGGGGCTTAAGAGGGGCATAGTTGGGGGAGGTCAGGGTTACATTTTTAGCCATGCATATGCTCCTCAGAAGCATTTAATGAAACAAATTTGAAAGATCCTAAATTACATGGTGAGGACTCTTTTTCAAGGCATGTAAGATGCAAATTAAGGAAATGTTTAAAATGGCAGCGATTAAGAGGGCAGTAGTTGGGGGGTCTGGGGAGTGAAGGCCCCCAGAAGTAGAAGATCTTTGCCATGATTATGCTCCCAGCATATTTACTGAAAATAAAGTGTGATGGACCTACATGAGATAGTGAAGACTCTCTTTCCAGGCATGTGTGAATGCAAATAAAGAAAATGCTTAAAGTGGCAGGGGGTTAAGAGGGCTGTAGCTGGGAGGCCTACAGGTCAAAGCCCCCCAGAAGCTGAAGGTTTTTAGCCATGCTAATGCTCCCCAGAAGCATTTATTGAAAAAAAGTGTGAAGAACCTACAGTAGTGCTATGTGACTAAAAAGATTAATCCAGGTTTTGAGTATATTTCTTATTGTTACATGGGAAACAAGGTACCAGTAGATTCAGTAGATTCTCACAAATCCAACAAGACCAAGCATTCATGATATGCACACTCTTAAGGCTATGAAATTGGGCTATTAGTAAAAAAAAGTAGAAAAGGGGATGTTCACAATAATAGTAGTGTGGTATTCAGTCAGTGAGTTCGTCAATTTTGTGGAACAAACAGGTGTGAATCAGGTGTCCCCTATTTAAGGATGAAGCCAGCACCTGTTGAACATGCTTTTCTCTTTGAAAGCCTGAGGAAAATGGGACATTCAAGACACTGTTCAGAAGAACAGCGTAGTTTGATTAAAAAGTTGATTGGAGAAGGGAAAACCTATACGAGGTCTGTTAGAAAAGTATCCGACCTATTTGTTTTTTCAAAAACTATATGGATTTGAATCACGTGTGATTGCATCAGCCAAGCTTGAACCTTCGTTTTTTCACGCCTGTCGGTTGCGTCATTCGCCTGTGAGCAGGCTTTCTGTGAGCAGTGGTCCACCCCTCTCGTCTGATTTTTATTGCGAATAAAATATCTTAACGCTTTGGAGCTTTGCTGCATCAAATTTTTCCAGAAACTGTGAGAGACCTCCAGGTGGACACCATTCGGAAAATTCAGATAGCTTTCAGGGACGATTTTATGGGGATTACACAGATTAAGGAGTGCTCCAGCCGGTTTAAAGACCGCCCACAGTGTCTGAGAGCGTGGCGCACTCCGAGCGCCGATCGACAGGCTGAAACAACCAGATCATTTCCAACGTGAAGGCTTTGTTGATCTGGGACGTCGTCTGACTTACACAACAATGGCAGAAGACGTGGACATCAGCACTTTTTCAGCACATTCCACTGTTACAGGAGTTTTTTTCATGGAAAGAGGAGCGGAGGGATGTGCCACCGTGCCGCTTATGGCACGGCACAAAACCACCTCCGTGTTGGTCTCACAGGATGGCTTTCAGATGGCTTAAAGATGGCTTTCGGTGGCTTTTCAGTTGTGTGACTATCCGAGAAATTGTGCATGAGCTGGACATGCCCCAACATGTCCTGTGAGGCTTCATCACGGCGTTGCTTTGCACCGCGCGGAATTCCTCCGCACGTCTGTCTCAATGTGCCGAAAAAGTGCTGATGTCCACGTCTTCCGCAATTCCTGTGCTAGTCAGACGACGTCCCGGATCAACAGAGCGTCCAGTTTGGAAATGAAGGGCACATTCCACTGTTACAGGAGTTTTTGTCATGGAAAGAGGAGCGGAGGAATGCGCCACTGTGCCGCTCATGGCGCGGCACAAAACCACCTCCGTGTTGGTCTGCATGGCGGTGGCGTATCCCTCCGTTCCTCTTTCCATGAAAAAAAACTCCTGTAACAGTGGAATGTGCCGAAAAAGTACTGATGTCCACATCTTCTGCCATTGTTGTGTAAGTCAGACGACGTCCCGGATCAACAAAGCCTTCACGTTGGAAATGATCTGGTTGTTTCAGCCTGTCGATCGGCGCTCGGAGTGCGCCGCGTTCTCAGACGCTGTGGGCGGTCTTTAAACTGGCTGGAGCACTCCTTAATCTGTGTAATCCCCATAAAATCGTCCCTGAAAGCCATCTGAATTTTCTGAATGGTGTCCACCTGGACGTCTCTCACAGTTTCTGGGAAAATTTGATGCAGCAAAGCTCCAAATCGTTCAGACATTTTATTCGCAATAAAAATCAGACGAGAGGGGTGGACCACTGCTCACACAAAGCCTGCTCACAGGCGAATGACGCAACCGACAGACGTAAAAAAACTCACGCATGCGCACGAAGGTTCAAGCTTGGCTGATGCAATCACACGTGATTCAAATCCATATGGTTTTTGAAAAAAATAAAAAGTTCGGATACTTTTCTAATAGACCTTGTACGCAGGTGCAAAAAATTATAGGCTGTTCATCTACAATGATCTCCAATGCTTTGAAATGAACAAAAAAAACAGACGCGTGGAAGAAAACGGAAAACAACCATCAAAATGGATAGAAGAATAACCAGAATGGCAAAGGCTCACCCATTGATCAGCTCCAGGATGATCAAAGACAGTCTGGAGTTACCTGTAAGTGCTGTGACAGTTAGAAGACGCCTGTGTGAAGCTAATTTATTTGCAAGAATCCCCCGCAAAGTCCCTCTGTTAAATAAAAGACTTGTGCAGAAGACGTTACAATTTGCCATCATCAACTGGAATAAAGAGAAATGGAGGAATATTTTGTGGACTGATGAGAGTAAAATTGTTCTTTTTGGGTCTAAGGGCCGCAGACAGTTTGTGAGATGACCCCCAAATTCTGAATTCAAGCCACAGTTCACAGTGAAGACAGTGAAGCATGGTGGTGCAAGCATCATGATATGGGCATATTTCTCCTACTATGGTGTTGGGCCTATATATCGCATACCAGGTATCATGGATCCGTTCGGATATGTCAAAATACTTGAAGAGGTTATGTTGCCTTACGCTGAAGAGGACATGCCCTTGAAATGGGTGTTTCAACAAGACAATGACCCCAAACACACTAGTAAACCAGCAAAATCTTGGTTCCAAACCAACAAAATTAATGCCTTGCAGATGTGAAGAAATCATGAAAAACTGTGGTTATACAACTAAATACTAGTTTAGTGATTCACAGGATTGCTAAAAAAGCAGTTTGAACATAATAGTTTTGAGTTTGTAGAGTCAACAGCAGATGTGAACACCCCCTTTTCTACTTTTTTTTTTTTAAATAATAGCCCAATTTCATAGCCTCAAGAGTGTGCATATCATGAATGCTTGGTCTTGTTGGATTTGTGAGAATCTACTGAATCTACTGGTACCTTGTTTCCCATGTAACAATAAGAAATATACTTAAAACCTGGATTAATCTTTTTAGTCACATAGCACTACTATTATTCTGAACACTACTGTAAATGACATGGTGAGATGCTGAAGAGCTTTGCTCGTTCATGTCCGCAACATATACATATTAAGGTGCCCTGACACAAACATGTTTTTGATTCACGCAATAGCACGAACTGTGTCGTGACGATCCCACCCGCTGTGTTCTACCAGCGGCCATGTGATCTGCGCTGGATGCTGCGTATATAAAATAATTATTTTGTGGTGGATTAATCATTTTTCTTCTGCAAATCGGCCGTTGAAAACGGCTCTAATCACTTCCTGAATTGCAGAGGAAGCTCCAGCCAGAGCCGTTCGCGCGCACGTCTAACAAGCTGCAGAAAGCATTTTGAGTCGTCTGAAAAGGTAATTATTTGATTTGTTTACATTGTCATGGCTTGATAAAACAGTTGCATGTTTTATCCTTCTTGTGTGCAGCTCTTAAAGTATTTATTTTTATGTTTATAACAGATTTAACTTCTTGTTATAATCCTTCAGACGAGCTGCGCTCTGATGCGATCCGCTGACATCACCAGTCACTCTTTTCACTGCTTGTTTACTCCACTTGATGAGCTGCATGTCGTGTTGGAGATTAAATTGCGCCACATAGCATGACATTTGTGTGTGAAAGGTTTTTTAACATTTCAAAATTCTCTGTGCGCAATAGCACACACCAACGCCCCTCTGGCGTCCTGTCTGCACCAGTTAAAGACGAGTTTACTCTCCAGCACCACACAACACGACACAGGTCGTACTGTGTCGTGAATCAAAAACATGCTCGTGTCAGGGCACCTTTAGAATGCAGTCTTCAAAGGATGCAGCCCCTGAATTGAGACAGTCAGTGTGTGTGCTCACCTCCAGTTTCTCTGCAGGAAGTTCAAGTGCTTTCTGGTAGTAATGTATGGCCAGATGGGTCAGACCCATTTGATGCAGAGCCCTCCCCAGGTTGTATGTGCTTTCTTGACATTCCCCACGCAACTCCATGTACCGCCACAGGAACGAAAATCCCTGCAAACACAAGTTTATTATTGTAGAACAGTGTACAAAAGGTGCACTGTCCACACACGGGCAACATCGCCAAGCGGACGCCTACCTGCAGTATCAGCGGATGCCGCTTGCTGACAAATTTTTGTGAAGCCATGTGGAAAAAGGTGAGTCCCACAAAGAGGCTGCAGAGCGGGTTTTCAGGGTGAGTCTGGAAGGCCTGAACATACTGTCCTGAAGACACACACGAGGTTTGATTACGCTGTGCAAAATCAAACACATGGTAGCGTCACATAAACCAGAACAAAACTAGATTTGTCATGGTATATGGTACAATTTGTAGTTCTTCTCCTGCTGAGTAAAACCAAATGTGATTTAAAGAGACTTAAATCACAGTCTGCTGTCTGTTCCTCCAAAGTAAAATATGGTGTGTACCCAGAGCATGCTTGAAACTTCCCGACACCATGGCATTGTGTCCACACAGGACACACAGGGCGTGGTTATGAGGGTGTTTTAATAGCAGGCGCAGGCAGAAGCGATGGTGACGCTGGTGCTGCGCAGAAGTCGTCACCTGTAAGGAAGAGAAAACATCTCGGTCACATGGGGTGTTTTGGACAAAATGTAATCCAGTATGGACAAATAGGATAGATGACATACTTTGAGAAAAGTGCTTTTTTTAATCCCCATGAAGGAGGTAATAATTTTGACTGCACGTTACCTTCCTGTGATAGTAAGTAAGACTTTCAAACACAAAGTGATTGTCAAATAAACTTGGTTAGAAGATGACAGAGTGGTCTTGAGGTGGTAACTCACTCAGGTGTCATTTGTGGATAAAAAAAAAAACAAAGAGGAAAAATGAGTTATGTGGTTGTACAAGTGTGTGTGTTTTTTGGGCTGCTCCCATGTTGGTTGGGGTCATGACAGATGCCCTTCTTTTGTTACTGTAAACAGTGATAACTACTGCGCCAATCTGCCATCTTAGTTTATTTTGTTTGAACAAGCAGCCAGCTGGCATCACCGTGTCTGTCTACTCTGATTGGCTGTCACCATGTGCTTCCCAGTACACCTCGCACAAGTGGGGGGATGCCTCCACGTGATCTATGACATTGCTACGGTCGCTACCATAGACTACAGCCTATAGACCATAGTTCAGGGCCATCTGATTGTTTGAATTTTTTTCCCTTTGGGGGAAATAATTATTCATTTTTTCCATACACGGCAAATTTTGATCGTATCAGCAACTTCACATTACGAATCCCTTATTTAAAGGCCAATTAATAACATTATAATGGTGCCAAATAAAATGAATTTTATGACTTAAATCTTAAAAATCTCAGTGGCCACACACACCTTTTTAAAAAAAGGTCATTAGCAAATTTTATGCACTGAAGAAGAAGGGGGAAAAAAAACAACCTGCTCCACCCTGATATGCACATCTGCCTGAACATCTGGGATATTTACACATCATAAGCTGTTGTGCTTCAGACCTTGAATGGGTTATGCACTTTAATGCTTGCCCATCTATTATATATTTTTTGTCTACATCTTATTACATGTATGGAATTTTTGTTCAGACGAACCTGGTTGAAAATATTCCAAAGCTGTGGAACGTCAACATTTTCCATCAGCATCAATCTATAGAGGAGACAAGGATAAATACAGAAAAAGCATAGATCATTTACAAATATAAATGCAGAGAATGATGTACCCCCCCACCCCCCAAAAAAAAACACAAGCACACAAGAGTCTCCACCTCATCGTTTCATTACAACTCTCCATCTTTACCTCTCTTGTATTCATACCTGATGTAGTCGTAGGCTTTGAAGTAGTTGTGGTCGAGGAAGGCGGCGGACAGGCCAAAGAACTCCAGCTCCTTCCTCTTGGGCTTGTTGTCATAGAAGGAGAAGAATTCCATGGCGGAGTCGACAAGCAGCTCGGCCTCCTGGTAGCGGTGAATTTCACAAAGTGTTGAAAGGCAGCACATCAGCAGCTGCCACCAGTCCTCTTTGGACAGCACACTGGTTTTACCTGCTCAGAGAAAGAACATTATAGCATGTATAAATGCAGTAAGGTGGACGACTGGAACCGGTTTATAGTGCTTATAAATACAATGGATATTACGGCATATGGAACAAATACATTTAGTGTAGTACTGTCAAGTTACTTCGATGAATTCAGTAGAGGTGGGCAACAACAGGCCAAGACGGTTCAGGTTTTCCTTGCAACTGATCACCTCATGAGCTCCTCCTCTCAATTTAAAGTTCTGATCGCATGTGAACTCACCTGCTGAGGTGATCGGTAACGAAGAAAACCCGCACAGTCTTCACCCTTTGTGACACAGTACTGTTTACCCTGGACTACAGGGTAAGGCCAACAATCCTCCAGATCCAGATCTGAAACCAGATAAAGACCAAACTGCATTTGCTGCACTATTTACATACATAGTTTAGCGATGACCTGGACACAGACACAGCAATTGAAAATTTATATGTGAAATGGTTTGAACGTGTGATTATGATACTTTGTTTTGGAGGTATAACAGGCAAGCCCAATTGGAAGACTAAGAACATATTTGAAACATTATATATTCCAAGTTAAACTACTGGCACCATGGTGAACGAGAGCAGTTGCCGGATGCCCCCCAAGTTCCCACAACATTTCAAACATAACTACAAACCCTAATTGCTGGACAAAGCAGAGTATACACAATTTGTTTGTTTTGTTCAATATTTCTTTGCCAAAATTACATCTGAATTGTAGAAAAAGACTAAAAGGACAGTCCCGCCACTGCTGTTATATATATATATATATATAAAAAAAAAATTGTCACAGTTAAGCTACTGTAGGAATACAGGTCAGCCCCCTCCATGGACTTTAATTCAGCCATACATCACTTGATGAGAATCGGACTATGTATAGACAATGAGAGCCTGCGCAAGGACAGAAATAAGCACTTGAGCAAAATAAAACACTATAAAAAGTTAAGGACCATAAACTAACTAACTAACTAACTAACTAACTTCTGCACACAGAAAGGTCTAGTTGAGTATAAGTGTTGTAAACAGAAATGTGCAAAAATTTTATTACACACACACACACACACACACACACACACACACACACACACACACACACACACACACACACACACACACACACACACACACACACACACATATATATATATATTTTTTAACTGAAGTAGGTGATGGGAGAATAACAGTCAAGGTTAGAACTGTGGCTGTTTAAATAAGAAAAGTGTACAATATAGAAAATTGTGCAAAAGAATGCATTGAGAGATTGAACAGGGAGCTTTAAAGAATATACAGATTTTGTATTTATTTAAATAATTTTTAAATTCAAGACCAATGTCACATTTTTCTTCACTGGTGTTTTATGTATGTGTGTTAACTGACATCATGATTTGCAGCTGCAAAGATTTTAGCAACACAGCCTGAGATCTTGCACATCTAGAGAAAACCACACAAGATGATTTGGAATTTGTCAGTGATAATTCAAAGAGCAGCATAAAGAATTAAGAGTTAATAGTCTAAACCAGCCATTCCCAAATTTAAGATCATCAGTCCCACTTTGAAACCTGAGATTCACCTGTGGCCACCAAAAACAGCATATTCATAATCACAATTTATGACATTATTTAATTCTCATAAGCTTTATTACTTCTGATTACATTTTTAAAACAAATCAAGTATTTTTAGGTAATTTTAAACATTATTCCAAAATTGAAAATCAAAGACAATTTATTTTTAATTGACCTCTCAAGGCCCACTTGCAGTACGTTCACAGCCCACCAGACGGCCATAATCCAAACTCTTTTGAAATCACTGATCTAAACCAATCAGTAAGCTTCGATGGACTAAGATAGTGGTTTTCAAACTGTGAGGCGTGTCCCCCCGGGGGGGCACCAGAGTTCTTCAGGGGGAGCGCAAGGGATGGGTATCGACAACGGGTTCTTTTTGAGAATTGTTAAGAAATAATTCGATCCATCGACATCAATAGCCTTTTTGCGTAACAATTCCCTTATCAGTCCTTCAGAGCGGCCGTTGTGTTTGAGGGTGTTTTATCGGGAAAATTATAACTTCTTTACGTTGATTACAGACCCTGCAGCGGGTCTGTTATCACCCACTTCTGCAGCACCTGTTCTTGAAGCTTGAAGCAACGAAGCAGTGCTCCGACCCACTGCTTCATTGGTTCATCACTTTGCTCCTTTTCAGAAGCAGCAATTCCGCTTCGTAACCCATCTTAAAGCCATTTAAAAATGTCAATCGTGAGTCACTTTTGTGTGGATTAAAGTCACTAACTGGGACTCTTATCTTGTTGTGGGCAAGGAAGGAGAATTGTCTTCTGTTCCAGTGGCACAGCTCCAAATGCTGTGCAACTCTCTGCCGAGTCAAGTTAGAGTCCAGCCGTAATTAATAACTTCAAAGCGAATCAACGTTTTAAATCAAATGACACCACTTTCCAAACGCTGTAACACAGAAAACAAACTACAACAGAATAAAACATTTTTTTCCTCCCAAAATGAGACGTTCTGCGTTCTTTATGAATTACACAGATGGTGACTTGCAGCACAGCCGGTTGTAAAAGCTCAGCTTAGAGGTATGGAGTGACATTCATACCATTAATTTAGTGTTTGACAGTTTCCCATAATGTCCCTGGTAACCGCCTACACTTCCCAGAATGCACCACGGTGCCAGAAGTGTTCCGCTCTCACAGTGCATGTAAACAATGGAAAAGCGAGGATGTGAATGGCGCTGATTCAAGAAGTTCACGAGTGATTATGATGATGACACGATCTCTCAAGTTGAGGGGGTTATCTAGAGGAGGTGTAGCACCTGTGATAAACTTCTGCTGTGCCCCGATGTTGTCTTGTTGTCTTGTTGTCTACGCTTCTCTAGGTGTGTTTACATTGTGCCCTAAACCGGAACTCTGCTGAAACGACCTCTCGCATGAGTCACGGACCACCAGACGGCGCAAGATTTCAGAACTGCGAAACACCGAATGTCTGAAAGGAAATGCTTTTGACAAAAACTACAGATTTTGTTTATTTTCATTTATGTCCAGAGATCAAGGATCCAATGACCAATTTCATATTTATTTACTTTAAGACTCAATAAAATGTTATTGACATAGAAAACCTGTAAAGCCTACTTTTAGTACAAAGAAAATTCACAGGAGGTATTGATAAGGGAATCAATAAGGAATCGGATCAATAAGCTGAATCGATAATGACATCGACATCAATAAAATCTTATCAATACCCATCCCTGTAAAGTAGAATTAATATTATTTTAAAATGTGTTAGTTATGTTACAGACATTTAAAAACACACAGAGATGTTTAAATGTTTTGAAAAAAATGATATTTAAAATATGACAAAAGGTAAAAGTAGAAGAATAGAAAGTTCTTTAAAAACATGTTTAAAATGTTTACAAAGACTGTAAAATGTATAAATGCATAGACAGTTCCTTAAAAATGCACAAATACCTTTAAAGTGTGTTTAAGATGTGTAAAAGAATAAAAAGAAACACACAAAAATGTTGAAATTGTGTGTATGTGTCGGCTGGGGGAGGGGGAGGGGCAGCTATACATTTGTTCTCTGGGGGGGGGCTCACTCTACCACACTTTGAAAACCCCCAGTCAAAGATGACGCCCACCAGGAAGAAGAAATAGTTTCAGTTCCTCGTCTGTCTGCTTGACAGGCGAGCTCCTTAAGTGAGCAGATTCCCATTCAAGTCCATGTTAACATGTCCAACTTTAGGGCCTTGTCACATCTTAACAATTTAGCCAGCGTATGCCGTTCATATTAAAAACGCTGGCATACGCAGATTTTTTTCCCCACTCTTGGACGCATACATAGCGTATTCATAACCGGTTGGATATATACATGTTGTATTCTTAACTTATATATAAAGTTTCAATGAATTTACACCAAAGACTGCATATCGTGTTGCCGGGTATGCGACTTACACCCAACAACAGTTCCACTTACACAAAGTGTGCAGCAGCATATCACTGACAAACATGTACGCGGCTGCACTACAAATCGAAAGCACCTTGACACTTGCACAAATTTGATCCCCGCACTGGCAGACAATATAGAGTGCCAAGAAGTAAACCCATCGGAAACTGCGTGTGAACTGTGCACAGCTGCACAGTATGTATGTTTCATGTGTGACAGCATCCTGTATCGTAACAGAATCTGCTGTTTCTAACAAACCAAACTGTGAGAAAATCGGGTAAAAATTCTGGGAGTTACGGATTATTGTAGTTGGGGATACACCTTCCTCAGTACAAATAAATGCACTGGGGGCGCAATAGGGACCAATCCAAGATGGCGGCCACGCTGATACGTCAACTCCAATAGGTAGCAACAGTCCATGAGGCGTCTACGTATAACGTCTATGATTCACACTGCCAGTCTACTGGATGGCAGTGTTCATTGCCACATATTCGCTAAAAGTGTTGAATCACTCAACAAACAGAATTTTCAAATTTCAAATTGCCTGTTTTTTGTTTTACAAATGAAAAAAAAGGACATGTTTAAAAATACAGATTTATTTGTAAAAACCAACACACGTTACAATAACTTGTGTGTTGTTTTTTTATTTATTTATTTTTTACATATACCGACCAACCACTGATGACAGGAAACAAATTTTCCCATAATGCTTCTTGGCATGTGTGTCTGTAAAGCACTAAAACCTTCAAAATTAGTGCATTTTTTTAAAGAGTAAAACACACTGCACATATTTTACTTTGTAAAACAACAGAGGTGATGTTAATTTTAATAACTTGTCTGGAAATAGTTTGTTTATAATTATAACCATAAGTAAAAACTGTCTTGCTGTGCATGACTCCTGTGACATGTCTGCAAGTCTGTATGGTGTGAAAATAAATGATCTTTTTTTTCTCCCCCTCTTCTGTCTGTGGTAGCCAGCTCTTCTCTGCTGTCAGAGGATTGAGCTCTGCCTCTCATAGCTGTCTGTCTGCTACAAAACATATAACAGACAGGCACTAAAATGTATGATTTCAGGCTTTACAAATGTGTTTAACTGTTAAGCTTTACTCACAATGCCCGCAAAAATATGTTAGTGGTCTAAAAGTTATTGGAACTAAATTTAGCTCATTAAAAAAAAAAACACATGCTGAACAAGGTTGCTAAAATGCATGGAAAACCTGCACTGCCTTGGACCACACTGACGGTAGACAAATAAAAATGCACAAACACAAACCTGTGTTGTCTCGGTAGGCAGCTTCCTGGTCAGCGATGTCAGACTGCATATCTTTGACCTTCACCAGCCTCAGGTGAGTCTTGCCTGACACATTTACTGAGCGAACACAGACTTTAGCTCGCTGCATGGCCACCTAAGAAACACACACAGTACAGACTCACATGCAGATATATTTTGTGTAACAGGGAGCAAACAAAAAGATTTTTGCTTTACATTTCCTTCAAGAGGAACTCTGCATTTTGGGGTATTATGCTAGAGGGGATTTTTTTTTTAAGCAATACAAAAATGGATCCTTATTCACAGGTCCCACCCCCCCTCCCCCTGCAGATCTCATCCACATTACAGATTTTGTGGTCATTTAAATTTAACATTGAAAATCCCATTTAATGTATATTTTACATTATATCTTAATCAAACGTGATTGGGGCAGACTGGCACTCACAATCGCTTGATCCAGATCTGATCTGGATTGTGGATTTTGTGCACATTTGAATTTAATATTGAAAAACCCATTTGGTGTACATTTTGCATTATATATATCAATCAAAAATGCTCCAATCACTCATTTTTTCTGTTATGGATTTACCTACACCACCAAAATTGGCTGGGGGTTCCAATTTTATGCCTGTTCATCTATCTTCCAGTATCAGTCAGAAACCAAGTGCCAAAAAGCAGAGATAACCAATGTTCTGTGAAAATTATCTGAGAAAAAAAAAGAATCCAGAAACCAAAAAAGGTAAAAGAAAAAAAAAAAAAAAAAAAAAAAAAACTGACAACACCGCAAAAACTTTGATTCAACTGCATGAAATAAATACATACTCCTGACATTTGATCACATCTAATTTACTTTTGAAAAACCACTTCAAACAGGACTTTGACCTTGAAAATGTTTTCCAATGTAAAAAGTTGTGGAATTGGAAACGAGTGTTGGCAGATATTTGCGCTCTATGAGTGCGGTAATCTGGTTTACATTTTACAAAAATGAACTTATCATGAGATATGTTAAACTGTGTTACCACTACTTTGTTACTGGCATTTCTCAGATTCTTTTGTTGCTTACTATTGAACAGAATTTTGTCTCCATGTATAGATGGTGTCCAAGTAGCGCCACGGATCATGTGATATGTGGTCACGTGGCTATGCTGGACGGCAACTTCATTGCATGAACGACAAATGTGCTATTTCACTTTATTTATGACTGTCTGCACAAATTATACCAACATGGTGTTTCTTTTTTGTGCATATGATTGCACAAGCCTTCAAAAGAAGGCTTCCGGGGTACATTTTTTTTTATCGTTTTCCTGCTGATAAAGAGCATGTGAAAAGTGACCGTTTTAAATTTCTCCATTGTGTCTTTTGCAATTTTCCGGGACTATGCTTTGTGGATTAATTTTTTCCTCAATGAGATCTACTTTCTGCAGTCACCCGACCTCCAAACCAAAGGTAAGATGTACAATTTCCAAATACCTCTTCTGATGTGCAGGGTCGAACACTTTAGCTACAGTTGTATGCAAAAGTTTGGGCACCCCTGATAATTTTCAAGATTTTCGTTTATAAATCATTGGTTGTCTGGATCAGAAATTTCAGTTAAATATATCATATAGCAGACAAACACACTGATATTTAAGAAGTGAAATGAAGTTCCTAGTACTTATGGAAAGTGTGCAATAATTATTTAAACAAAATTAGGCAGATGCATAAATCTGTTAATTTATTGATTTGAATACATTTCACACTAATTATTGGAACATAAAATTGGTTTGTTAAGCTCACTGACCCTTGACCTCCTTACACAGGTGAATCCAATCATGAGAAAGGGTATATAAGGTGGCCATTTGCAAATGTTTCCGCTCTTTGCATCTCTACTAATGAGTAGCAACATGGGAGCCTCTAAACAATTCTCAAATGACCTGAAAACAAAGACTGTTCAACATCATGGTTTAGGGGAAGGATACAAAAAGCTTTTTTTTTTTTTCTTTTTTTTTTTGCGAAATTAGCGATATTAGCTGACAACACTGAACAACAGACAGTGGTGGGCACAGCTAACCAAAAAGTTAGCTTCAATACCAGCTAATCAGCTAACTGAGAAGTTATCTTTTATGAAGCTAAACCAATAAACCACCCAAAAAATTATCGGAAGCAACAGCTAACCGATAACCGATAAGAGTATTCAGTATTGTCTTCAGTACACTCTCAACTACTAACAAGCTGATTTTGAGTTTTAACACCATGATCGCTTCTGGTAGCGTCAAAGGCGATCACAAACCCAAACAATGAGTCAGCACTTCTGTTTTTGTGCACCCTGCCCACTGCTGGAAGCTCATGTTTACTACATATTTTGTAGCAGTGAAGCAGTTGAGGGGAGCTAAGTTAGTCTATCCGGATAGAATAACTCCATTAATGTCAATTTTGTCATTTGTATAAAGTTAAAATATAACATCTTTTAATTTCAAATAATGCACTCATTCTGAAGTTTTGTAACAAACACACAGATGCCAAAAGGATTGGGAGTAAAATGAGCCTCCGCTAATACTGATTGGTTGACTCATTCATTCTATGTAAACACCAACACAATGTGACGTGTTTGTTGGTGTTTACAATGTGTTTAAATGTGCTTTTGTAAAATATGCCATTTTTTTATTTGGAAAAAAAAAAAAAAAAAAGCCATTTGCAAAAGCCAAAAGTCAAGTTGTGATTAGGCAACTGTCTGGTCAAAATGCATAGAACACCGCCATCTACTGGTGCCCAGATGGTCAGACCCTAACCCATAATCCTTTGCATGGCAGAGAGTTGCTGTGTTTTAAACAGCACAGAGAGAAAACACGAAGACAATTGTAAATTAACATTATACAACTAAAATGTACATTTTTATGCTTTTCATCAGCTGCAGCAAGAGGCTGCAGCAACTCTCTGGCGCGCAAAGGATTATGGGATAGGACGAATACTGCCATGAACACTACTGGCCAGAAGATGGCAGTAGAGACCCTGAAAACTTGCTAAAACAAATATTCCAAATAAATAATCTGTATCTGCTACATTTAAGATGCGTGGAATTTAATAAAACGCAAACCGAATTTCAGACATCTGATATATATTACTCTGGAACAAAGACGACAGACAGTGTATGACATAAGGTGGATGTTAAAGAGCAAACAGGAAGCGATTGCAGCTCACAGTGATTCCAATCGAAAATAATGGAGATGCAACCTGGGTTTCTTCTGGCATTTTTACATAAAACAAATACAATAACATCTATAAACCTAGAGAATACATTCAAAAGAGTTTTAGGCACAATATACAAAGGGTTTAATGCTGTTGTCTGTGTGGAGCCTAATCACAGCATCTCAAATGCATTTCTCCTGTTGTGACTTTTAACCATAATGCACTGTGGGCAGCATGTCCACACTAAAACCTTCAAAATGAGTGCATTAGTGCAAACTAGAACATATAGCTGATATTTTACTTTATAAAACTTCAGATGTGACATTATTTTAAATAACTTGTCTGAAATTAGTTTGGTTACAATTTTATCCTTAAGTTAAAACTGTATGCTTCTGGATGACTTGGGTGATATTGCCAGCAAGTTGGTATGGTGTCAAAAGAAATGATTTTGATTTTGCTCTTGCTTTTTTCATTTCTGAGTAGTTCTCCTTTGTTCTGCAGAGGAAAGAGCAGTTTCTCCTGAAATGAGCTCTCCTCTGTTTGCAGAGGATCGAACTGTATGTCTGCTACAAAACATTTAACAGGGAGGTAGTCAAATCTTTGATATCAGACTTGTAAATGTTTCTAAGTGTTAAGCTTTATTCATTACGGCTGCAAAAATATGTTAGCGGTCTAAAATTATCGGACGAAAATTTATCGGAAGATAATTGGTCCGCTGATGGTCTTCAAAGTTATATGAAAAGCTCATCCGATAATGAAAACATTAGCTTCAATAATTAGCGGTTAGTGGCATAGCGGAACTGTGCCCACCACTGACCATAAATGTTGTGCTGCAATGCAACATGGGAGTTTGGGGGATTTAAATGTTATTGTGGTTCATGTTAGTTTAACAGTGTTGTTAGTGTTATTGATTTATTGGGTTTTTGTAGTTCAACTGGTGTAGTGCATTTGATGTCTTCTGCTACTATTCCTGTTTGAGGGTGTGTAAAAGTAAAAGCACCTGCTTGCGGCAGAATGCAGAACAGACAAAAAGCTCTGCATGTGTGCATATAACTTGGATCATGGACAAACTGGGGACAGCTGACATTTGCAGATTGGTATGCTTATATATCTTGGGTCAAGGATGAATGCTGCCAAAATGGAACGTTGACAGGACTAATATTTTTGGAGAAACTACGTATATTAGACAACAACACTGAACAATGGATGTTGATAATTATATTCTGAACTCAAACACCATTCCATCAGGGGGTGGTAAGTCATCAATATAATAAGAGTGTGCGTGCATGACTTTATTCAGTAAGTTCGATGTAAGTACATAATATAATTGTAAATACGTTAAAAATACATGGATGACACAAGAAAGTGAAAACATTGTGGTCCATTTAAAAATCAAATGACAAAATAGAAGTAATAATAATACTAATAATAACAACGGTGTGATGTGTGTATATGATAACAAAATTAACATAAAAAAATTATGTAATTAAAAGAAAATAAAAGGGTTGAGTTCTTCTCCTAAAACGATTCCGGTCTACGGTTCTAAAAACATTCTGGACTCACACACCATTCAAACTCACAATAGAAACTTTGCATAATTAATTACCATCCTTGAAAGACAAAAAAAAAATATATATATATATATATATATATATATATATATATATATATATATATATATATATATATATAAACGCAACACTTTTGGTTTTGCTCCCATTTTGTATGAGATGAACTCAAAGATCTAAAACTTTTTCCACATACACAGTATCACCATTTCCCTCAAATATTGTTCACAAACCAGTCTAAATCTGTGATAGTGAGCACTTCTCCTTTGCTGAGATAATCCATCCCACCTCACAGGTGTGCCATATCAAGATGCTGATTAGACACCATGATTAGTGCACAGGTGTGCCTTAGACTGCCCACAATAAAAGGCCACTCTGAAAGGTGCAGTTTTGTTTTATTGGGGGGGGGGGATACCAGTCAGTATCTGGTGTGACCACCATTTGCCTCATGCAGTGCAACACATCTCCTTCGCATCATCCGTGAAGAAAACACCTCTCCAACATGCCAAATGCCAGCGAATGTGAGCATTTGCCCACTCAAGTCGGTTACGATGACAAACTGGAGTCAGGTCGAGACCCCGATGAGGACGACGAGCATGCAGATGAGCTTCCCTGAGATGGTTTCTGACATTTTGTGCAGAAATTCTTTGGTTTTGCAAACCGATTGTTTCAGCAGCTGTCCGAGTGGCTGGTCTCAGACGATCTTGGAGGTGAACATGCTGGATGTGGAGGTCCTGGGCTGGTGTGGTTACACGTGGTCTGCGGTTGTGAGGCTGGTTGGATGTACTGCCAAATTCTCTGAAACGACTTTGGAGACGGCTTATGGTAGAGACATGAACATTCAATACACGAGCAACAGCTCTGGTTGACATTCCTGCTGTCAGCATGCCAATTGCACGCTCCCTCAAATCTTGCGACATCTGTGGCATTGTGCTGTGTGATAAAACTGCACCTTTCAGAGTGGCCTTTTATTGTGGGCAGTCTAAGGCACACCTGTGCACTAATCATGGTGTCTAATCAGCATCTTGATATGGCACACCTGTGAGGTGGGATGGATTATCTCAGCAAAGGAGAAGTGCTCACTATCTCAGATTTAGACTGGTTTGTGAACAATATTTGAGGGAAATGGTGATACTGTGTATGTGGAAAAAGTTTTAGATCTTTGAGTTCATCTCATACAAAATGGGAGCAAAACCAAAAGTGTTGCGTTTATATTTTTGTTGAGTATATGCAGCAAAGAAAAAAAAAAAGATGACAGGTTGAATCTGCGCCCCCGCTAATGAAGAGGAGACTGTAGAGGGTGAAACCATCTGCGCTTTGTACACTGACGCACACACATACACACGGATCGGCTCCCGCTGGAGTCCAATGCACAATCTGAGTTAGCACACACTTAAGGGAAAACTTCAGTACTGACAAAACTGGCTGGCGTGTCTGTTTCGTTTAATTTTATTTTATTTGAAATTTTCGCAGAGAAGTGCTGCGTAAAAATGTTTTGGATTCAAAAGCACAAAGTGCGCTGTGTTTGGTTGCTTTGCAGTGGTTGGTGGTGGTGACGCTTGAAAAGTTTTTTTTTTTTTTTAACTTTTCCTTAAACTGTGTTGCTATTAATGACTGTTCTGTTTCAGAAGAACCTGGCTGCTGAATTTAACACGTAAAGTGTATGTGTGTCTTCTGGGGAAAAGAATGACAGCTTTCTTTGTAGCCATTTCCATCCACCTGTTGCTCACTCAACCCGTCACCAACACCAACTGCTCCATAACAGGCGGATCCAGCCTTTTATAGGAGCTGAGGCCCACTCCTGGTTTTTCCAGACACCACACTGGCTTTCTTTTCTGTCTCCGTTTCAATCTGCACTCGTTTTGGATTTTACTTTTACGCAATACTTTTACTTAAAGTACATTTTATATGAGAAATTTACTTTTGATACAGTAAATGTCAGATACTTCAAGACTTTTAGTCAAGTAATATTTTTAAAGGAGACTTTAGCTTTTACCAAAGTAATTTTATGCTAAGATACTTGTACTTTCACTCAAGTATCACTTTGAGGTACTTTATACAAGACTGATTTCTTGTAACAACGCATGTCATGTGGTTCCCCCTCCCTTTAAACCAGTGATTCTCAACCGGGGTGCCGCGATCGATCGTTAGGGGTGCCGTGGGCAATTATCAAATATCACCATTACCGGGTGTATGTGCTGTAATAGTGTGGCAGATGATGTAATGCTCTTTTATTCCAGTAGATGGCAGCAAAGCGGTGTACTATAGTATAACAGACATACTTGCGCACATAGCGTTGTGCGTCTCCATGGTTACGGGTTGCTGACTACAGCGTGAATCTCAGCTGCTCACGGAGAATGGCTCCTCTGGGGAAGGAGAAACCGCGTTGGCTGTGGAGGTGTGCGGGGAAGGCGGCCTGATCTCCGTTGATGTCACCGTGGTCAGACTTGGGCCTTCTCGCTCACAACTGGGTTCGCTGAAGGCAGCCTCTGCGCTCCGTGAATATTAGAGTGGCAGATTATTGTGAATAAAAGTGTCGACACGTCTAAAAAAAAAACACTTGAGATTAGGGCCGTCATAATTATTACAATATTCTTCAATCGCGATTATTTTTCATATTCGTGATTATTTTTCATATTCGCGATTACCGTGAATTATTTATTTTATCCATAAAGCATAAAACAACTCAGAATCTGATGTCATTGTGCTGCAGCCTCGCTCTCGTCTTAAGGCGGGATAATAACATGGAGGCTGAAGAGCGATCCGTCCTGCCAAGACGGCCGATTAAAACAGTGGCCGTCTTCTTCAAAAGCCGTCTAAAATGCGGAGCTGTCGGTGTGTGTGTGTCTGTGTGTGTGCACACACCGAGTCAACAGGCTGCAGACTGCGAGGGAGGGGGCGCGTGAGGGAGATTCCTGAATGCAGGCGCGGCACGTTACAGAACCATCAGTGCGCAGCGAGTGCAGAGCAGAGAGGGGATTTTAACCCGAGTGAACATGTAAAAAAAAAAAAAAAATGTGAAGCTTTTACTTCTCTCTGAACTTTCTCTAAAGGTGTGATTCTGCCATTACCGTCCTGTTCACACCATGTGCGCGTCGTATGCTGAATTTATGAGATCATGAGATGAAATAAACGGTCAAATAGCTTTAAAAACATATTTTAAAAAATGGGAATATATGAATGAACTGAGCCACAAAAAAAAAAACCCTGACATGGAGAAGCTGTGGCGATGGTCAGATGCACAGACCACAGAAATCAGGTGAGAACTCTGAACTTTAACAGCTGTTACTTTCCAAAGGTATTTATTTGTTCAATATGGGCTTAATGCAGTGTTTAAGCACAAAACGTGACTGATGAGGAGAAACAATTTCAGAAATGCAACAGAAACAACCACAATTCAGAAAAAGTTGGGACTGTATGTAAAATGAAAATAAAAATAAAAATGTTGCACCATTCCCAGTTTCTCCACTCACAGAAGCCAAACATTCTTCCAGAGTTGTGTAATTATACTACAATAGTAGAATATAAAGAAGGGGAAAAAAAGAAAAAATATATAGACAATATATTCGTCAATCGCAATTATTTCTCTGACAATTAATCGTCTCCATAAATTCCTAATCGTGACAGCCTACTTGAGATCAGAGCGCAAAATGCTTGAGGATTTTCGAAATGCTGTGTTTTTTGTATCGATTTTCTATTGCGATAATTGGGTTTTGCGCAAAACCAGAGGTAACAGAATTATAATATTATTTTGGTTGGTAGTATGCTGCAGGATTTTGTAAATATAAAAAGGGTGCCACGGCTCAAAAAAGGTTGAAAATCACTGCTTTAAACAATCTCAATCTGGCTGCTAATTCATGCAATAAAAATACAAACATATGTGCATGTGCAGTGTGTCATCACCTTAAGCAGCATGGAGATCATGGAAATCACAGCATCCAGATAGTCCTGTACTTGGCCTTGAGTCTTTAACAGAGTGGAGCGATGCAAGAGCAGTTTCAATTCCTGCAACCAACCAAGTCGAAATGTAGTCAGTTTAAAAGTAATGTGAAAACTACTATTACTACAGCTTACGTAAGGATTAAACAACGAGAAGCCGTGCATTATATGGTTTGAATGCACGATGCAGTCTAAAACACCATCACTCCGCTTATACCATGATCTCACACAGTGAGCTAACACACAAATATTTAAGTTAACTTTATTCGTGTTTTCTTCTTTCCCGTCTTCAATCTTGTCCAGTTCATCTGATGTTAAATCTTTATGCTGTTGCTTTTGCTATTCTTGTCGTTTGCACTCCCCCTCTTCCCATTCCTCAAACATTTTATTTTGGCCAAAAATATTAAAATTCACTTGGAAATCCATGTTTTATCATTTTGTCATTCACCTGTCAAAACACAGCTGATCTGCGCCAACTGATTTGCGCATTGCTATGGTGACAACCAGAACAGAGTGATATTACAGTGACTTAACTCGCCGAACTAAGTGTGCGTATACACTAAAATAATGCATGCCAGTTAGACATGGAATTCCCACTGACCATGGTATAAATTTGTGAAATGCACTTTTCAAGAAAAGTTTTGTAATCAGGCTTCCTTGAACAAAGAAGAACAATATATTTTACACAAAACAATAGAGATCAAGTTAGTACGCAATTACTGGCTGATGACTTGAAACTAGATACTAAAACTGCTATTGTTATCCCTGTACTGGCTCTCTGAAGAATACAGAATTACTCAAAGATACTGCTGTAATCTTTGATTTAATGCTGAAAATAGTCTAATTGTGGAATTAATTACTTACTGAGCTTAATTTCTATGACTGCAATAGTTATTACTTAAAAACAAGCTTATCTATTCCTTCAGGCTTTTAATGAGTTTAGAATAGATTAGTCTAACCTAGCAGAACACAGCAGGTCACATAACATTCAATTGAACATACAAGCCACAGTAGGCCTATCATAGGTCATCCTAGCCAAAGTAGATAAACTATGGTCATGTGACTTCTTATCCACTCATATTTCGGCTTGGATACCGTATCTTCCGGACAATAAGATGTGCTTTTTTTTTTCTTTTTTAACTTTCTTTTGTTTTGTACCTCTTCATGACTCATTTTTGGACAAATAGGACATATAGTCTGAAATATATGGTATTTAACCCCCTACCACCCGCCTCATTTTGGCTTGTCAGTATCTCACAAATAAAAAGTGAAATTTCCCATCAATGGGATATACAGGCTTAGAAGGGGTTAAATGGGAAACTACATCTAAAACACTGAATATAGTTGAGGTCTGAAAACACTGACATTGACTGAGCTACACACTGTTGAGCATAGTGGAAAAACATCAGGTGACCTCAGTCGTGGGCTCCCACAAAAATTCAGTCTTTTGTCATTACCCATAATGCAATGTGGCATAGCACTACTGTGCATGCATGTGAAACTGTTGGAATAGTCTGGACTGTGTTTCTTTTTGTGGACATTTTAAAGCTAATATTACAAGATCTTTCTGGAATATGACTATACAAAGATCACCAAAACTTAAAAGGACTGTCAGCAAGGGCTACAACAAATGATCCTTTTCAGATTTCATTAATCAAGAAAATAAGTGACTGATTAAGCAATTAGTTGTTTAGTTCAAAATTGTCAGACAATTGTAAAAAATGTTAATCAATGGCTTTACAGAGACTGCAATGATGCCTTCAAATGTCTTGTTTTGTCCACACTGAAGAAATATTCAGTTTACAGCCAGAAAGGAGTAAAGACACTCAAAAAAATAATAAAGCAGAAAATATTCACATTTAAGATAACAAAATGTGAGAATTTTGATTTTTGTAAATGACTCAAACTAATTAATTATCAAAACAGTTGTCAACTAATTTAATAGTCAATTAATCATCAATTAATTGTTGCAGTTCCATTGTCATACAAGCAACTTAGGGTAAAGAAAACAGTCCCAATCCAGTTTCCAACGATTTTCCAAGCACGCACTGTGGTGAGTGTTGTATTGCATTATAAGTAACAGCAAAACAGCGAATACTTCGACATTTTCAGCATGCAAATACATTGTAAAGCAGTCAGAGTGTATTTCTAAACACGCGTGTCTCATCTTTGTCCAGCAGTGTGGTTTACTGAGTGGAATTTGGGGAAGGGTTTGCTCCTATGTCTTAGTGGGATTGATTTGTGGATAATTTGTTTGTCTGTCTGATCTGCATGCCAGTGATTTCACATTCTCAGAGATAACTCATGTTCCTCTGTTGTTTATGTTTTTATTAATTTAAAGGGGAACATTACACAGTGAGAAATGCAATACTTTCCTATAAGAAACATACCAAAGAGCTGATATTCCACACTTTTTACACTAGTCCCGCAAGTACATACCTTTATCGGACATTTGAACTTTGCGCTCTCCCAAGTGCCCCTGGGCCACCATCTTTGTAGAATATCTGGGTAGTTTCTGCTCGGTGCTGACGTCTTTGACAAAAGACTGTACATACGCACCAATGTCCACTGCTGGATTTACAATTTTGTACATGGCCCATGTCAAACAAGCGTTACTTCCGTACATTAATTGAAGTCTCCGTTGCTGTGCTGCAAAACACAGGGCATGATGTGGGGTGTTTGTGGCCCGAGCTTGAATTCAAGGTCCGTTTTCGCGCGTGAAAAACAAGGACGTTACATACCCCCCGTTATGCTTACATAAACGTAACGTTACACACCGTCGGCATCAGCCTCCAGTTTCCGCATCTGCACCAAAGAATGTTGTTCAGGCGCCAAGTTTCTGTCTCAACATCTTAGCCATTCCAGACTTGAATCCAGTCATCCATGCTCCTGGCTGGAATAGATTCCGGATCTACCAGAGGAGACTTGTTTATAGCGGCTGCAGTGGTGCCCCCCTCCCCACTTTCTTCGATCTGCTAATTCCTGTTTGTGGCGGCTGACGTGGCACCCACTTCCCTGCTGCCTTCTGCCTGGTTATTTTTCCTCTTCTTCTTCTTTTTCTTCTTCTCGTCATCAGACCACCTCAGCTGGTGGCTCTATATGCTACGATATCTCGAGGATTGGGACAATCCTCTGTCTCAAACTCGGCTTCCATGGATTCCAGTGTTTTCCGCACAATCACAGACTGGACCAGTTCGATTTGTAACCATTCAGGCCTGCGCGCTACAAGAAGACTACAAAAAGATCAACCTCAACAAGTAGGAAACTGCAAAGACAACTCCACCAAAAAGTTTACTCTCGCAGCTCAGCGGTGTCGAAGAAAGACATACTGAAATGGTGCCTCAAACAAGAGAGACGACCCTCTGCCCCGTGACCTTTCCCACTTCTTTATTTGGTCACGCCAGCTCACGTACAGTCTTTCGTCAATGACGTCAGCCCCGAGCGGGAACTACCCGGATATTCTACAAAGATGGGGGCCCGGGGGCGCTCAGGAGAGCGTGAAGTTCAAAAGTCCGATAAAGTTATGTACTTGAAGGACTAGTGGAATATCAGCTCTTTGGTATGTTTCTTATAGGAAAGTATTGCATT
The DNA here is from genome assembly GCF_902500255.1 of Thalassophryne amazonica. Classification (NCBI taxonomy): domain Eukaryota; kingdom Metazoa; phylum Chordata; class Actinopteri; order Batrachoidiformes; family Batrachoididae; genus Thalassophryne; species Thalassophryne amazonica. The sequence continues at coordinate 128,377,651 of NC_047103.1, read as the reverse complement.
TCTCACTGTGGAATGTTCCCCTTTAAAAGCACATTCAATTTACTCTGAGCAAGCAAATGTGCTATATAAATGAAATTGTTTTTGTATGACACAGAATGATAAAGAAAAGAAGAAAAGATCTGAAGACAAATCCAACTCTACATTTAACAAACTCTTTCCTGAAGTAAGGAGCAACTTTACACCATCGTTCACTTTTAGTGTTATTGTGTACACAGTTAAATAGATGAAGGCAATCCTATAATCTCCCGCGAGGTGTGCAGAGGTCACATGGACACACACTTGCCTTTTGTGCAGCTGAAGAGTCCTGTGCCAGTGTGTCGCTGTCGTACATGGACTCCAGGGCCTTCAGGGCGCACTGCGGCCGCCCCAGCTGCTGCTGCAGGGTAGCTAGAGAAAGCCGGGCCTCCAGATGCTGTGGAGCCAATTCCACCACCTTTGTGTAGGCATCTGCTGCTGCCTCCATGTGGCCCAGTGCCTTCAGACACTCTGGGACACAGAAATGATGGACAGAAGCAAAGAGAGAATTCAACTGAGATACTGTACCATGCACTGAGAGCTTTCTTAATTGTTCTGAATGTCGATTAAACAAAAAAAGCCAGACAAATTAAACCATTGTTTTTGTTTAAAATCAGTATTGATCCAAATAGCCACACTTCACACATTCCCAAGAGAGCTGCAATGATTAATTGAATAATGAATTAATCAAAGCTTTTCTGGCAATTACTTAAAAAAATTAAAATTAAAATGTCCAATTTCTCCGATTTCAGCTTCTTAAATTTTATTATTTGCTGGATACATTCCTCTTCCCTGACAGCAAACTGAATATCTTTGGGTTGTGGACAAAAGAAGACATTTGAGGACATTATCTTGGGCTTTAGGAAACACTGAATAATATTTTTCACCATTTTCTGACATTAAATGGACCAAAGAACGATTGGATTACAACAGTAAATAGTCAAGATGAACTGATAATGAAGATAATTGTTAGCTGCAGTCTTATGAAATATGTGAGAATTTAATTTCTTTCTTTTTGTGTCAAGCTGTATACAAGATTTTCTTCCATTTTCCCCCTATGACTGCCTTTTTAAGATTTCGATAATGAGCTGGATTTCCAACATGTATACCTATTTTCCAATTCTGCTCGCACTATCAGTCTGTAACCTTGACCAAGACACTTAATCTGCATTGTCCTAGTCCAACCATCTGAAGAAGGGTATACGCCTTGGCTGGGGAAGTAACCTGTGCTGGACTGGTGTTCAGTCCAGAAGGAGTCACAGACTCATCTGCTTCATGCGACAGACACCGAAGCCAAGTACCGACACCAACAGGTCTCAGGGCTTATACAGGACTAACTTCTTCTTGTAAAATAAATACCTTTTAATGACAAAATATATTCATGCAAGGTTTTTGTATGTATGTTTATGTTTTACTGGTAAATTAACCAAATGATAATCAACTAATCAGAAAAAAAAAAAGAACAGGTCTCAGGGCTTATACAGGACTAACGTCTTGTAAAATAAATACCTTTTAATGACAAAATATTTTAATGCAAGGTTTTTGTATGTATGTTTATGTTTTACTGGTAAATTAACCAAATGATAATCAACTAATCAGAAAAAAAAAATCAATAGACTATTTTTTTTTGTACATTAATTAAAGGGAGGAGGAGGCAGCGCGACTCAACTGCTACAGCTTTCCGTTTCCCCCCGAGCTCGCGGCTGTGCGGGATACTGCTGCGGCCACCCCAGACTCACATTGCCTCAATTCAGATGACGGACTGTCTTAAAGTTTAGTGTACATAAACAATCAAATGTATATGTATGGTTGTTTGAATTCTGATGTGTGAATTCTGATTTATAAAACAGTTCACAGGATTCATGCCAAACATATGCAAACAGAGTAAAATCAAACCTATAAAACCATATGTACATACACCTGCAAGCAAAATCTTTATATATCACAGATGACTTTTAATTGTACACACGTGCACCTTAGGGATGTGGAGATTAATCGATACGAATCGGTATCTAGATGCAAACGGACGCGATGCGAGTGTATCGATTCATTCAGTGTGTATTAATTCAATTGTCATCTGAAATCATGATGCATCGGTCGCTGTGTGCTTGCATCGATTTTTTTTTTCCGAGGCACAATGAATGCACCATCACTGGCATTTGGAGATATTTTGGCTTTTTTTTTGTTTAAGATTGGAAACTTGACAAGACGCAGGTCATTTGGAAAGAATCCCGTAGCCGCCGCTGCGCCACTCAGCAAGACTGGCAAGAAAGTATCTCAAATTACTTTTGCCAAGGCAGTATTCTGTCAATGAGTGACTCACTTTAAGTCACTCAATGAGAGTGATGACATTTTACTGTTTAGTGCAGTGTTTCAGTTCTGACAGTGTCATCAAACAGGTTCCACATATGAGGGAACTAATTCTTGTTCCTTAATGTTGCATATGGTAAATTTGCTGCTTATAAGGAGTAAAACAAATCATCTGCCTCTATTAGAATCAGAAGAAGAAGAATACTACAGTACCATACTGAACTGCAGCTTCTTATTTTCTATTCGCATCGTATCACATCAAATCACATTGTGAGTAACTGATTTGCCGTGAAATACATATCAAATTGCATCGAATCAGGAACAGGGCTGAATCGTATTGCATCGTATCATCTGTATCATCATGTATCGTAAGATGTACCGTATCGCTGGTAGTGTGACAAATTGTTGTCAATGATGAGATTCACATGCCTCGTGCACCTGCCTCACACACCCACACTGAAATGCTCAATGCAAAGCACCGCATGAATATTCAAGCATACACATAAATACGGAAGGATGTACTTATCATGGAAACCGGGAGGAAGAGCACATGGGGGGGGGGGGGGGGGCCTAGTGGCAGCACTTGGTGGCGATGATCACTCCTCAGGTGGTTTTGTGTCCAACCATTCAGTCATGGTGTCGCATGGTGCTTCCTCATTTTGACACAACAATCACTTATATACACTTTAACTACACTCATCTTTGACATCTAATTTTTGATGTTGATATACCGCAATATTTTTTAAATATTTGCTATAATATAGCAAAGTACTTCAAAGACTGTGGATTCATTCATTCATTTATATGTGCACAGAAGCATTCATATTCTGCACTTAAAGTAAGTACACACACAAAATTACTGCCAGATTTATGACATGTGCATAACAACCAATTCTGTTCTCGCCACAATCATTGTAAACTGACAGGTGTGTGCCCATGGGGCTGCAATGTTGCATACATCTCTATTTATTGATACAAGGACTTCAGTCTGGTGTTTCATGATGACAGTACTGTGTGGAATGAAGGTGAAAGAAGTTGAGTTGTGAAAAAGATCCAGCCCAAAAAGGTTATTAAAAAAACAAAAACAAAAAACAAAGCAGATAAACTTCACAACAACAGAAACTGAAGTAACTCTGTTGGACCTGGCAGCCAGAAACTGCACACTGGTCTACCATGTACTCTGCAATAAATGTAAAAATAAAAACCTGACATGGTGACTACTGAATGCTCTGTCCCTTGAGGTTCAAACTGCTTTGACAGATAATTGTCAAAGCAGTTTTTTTTTTGTTGAAAAAAAAAGAAAAAAAAAAACAGAACAGAAATGAAAGAATGATGATCCACCAAAATCAGTCACCCAGAGGTAATTTATTCAAGAATTATTAAGATGAAGTTTGAAAATGCTTGTGTCTTCTGTGATTAATGAGTGCAATTCAATCAGAACATATTTAAATGAAAATAATATTGCTGCTTGCAAAGGCAAATTAATTTGGGCAAACAACATAATTTTATATCTCTTGCAGGTCCTTTAATATGCTACCAATTAATTAAAATAAACTGTAGATGCATAATTTAATGGCAGTAGAAATTGTTGGGAGCAACTGATCAATTATCAGCAAATAAACTGAGGAAAGCCAAAACTGTTTCTGTGCAGTATGAACATTATTATATACTCCATTGTAAACTCACTCCTAAAACGTGTGACAGGGACTTGGGTTTATAGTTATTTATTACATTTAGTCAATCCATTGGGAATCCGATTTACTTTAATCATATTAATTCAAGTAACTTACGGATTAGGCCTTTTTAAAAGCACAGAGTGTTAACATGCTGTCCATTTACCTAAAAAGGTGTGTTTTTATATTTTCTAGGACAGCTGGGCTGTCATCATTTGTGCGTATGCATGGTATGAGAAGGTTCTAAATGTGTTTGCAGGGTATGAACGAATGTAGGTATGAACATATTGATACAACCCCTGGCAAAAATTATGGAATCACCGGCCTCGGAGGATGTTCATTCAGTTGTTTAATTTTGTAGAAAAAAAGCAGATCACAGACATGACACAAAACTAAAGTCATTTCAAATGGCAACTTTCTGGCTTTAAGAAACACTATAAGAAATCAGGAAAAATAATTGTGGCAGTCAGTAATGGTTACTTTTTTAGACCAAGCAGAGGGAAAAAAATATGGACTCACTCAATTCTGAGGAATAAATTATGGAATCACCCTGTAAATTTTCATCCCCAAAACTAACACCTGCATCAAATCAGATCTGCATCTAAAAAGGAGTGATCACACCTTGGAGAGCTGTTGCACCAAGTGGACTGACATGAATCATGGCTCCAACACGAGATATGTCAATTGAAACAAAGGAGAGGATTATCAAACTCTTAAAAGAGGGTAAATCATCACGCAATGTTGCAAAAGATGTTGGTTGTTCACAGTCAGCTGTGTCTAAACTCTGGACCAAATACAAACAACATGGGAAGGTTGTTAAAGGCAAACATACTGGTAGACCAAGGAAGACATCAAAGCGTCAAGACAGAAAACTTAAAGCAATATGTCTCAAAAATCGAAAATGCACAACAAAACAAATGAGGAACAAATGGGAGGAAACTGGAGTCAACGTCTGTGACCGAACTGTAAGAAACCGCCTAAAGGAAATGGGATTTACATACAGAAAAGCTAAACGAAAGCTGTCATTAACACTTAAACAGAAAAAAACAAGGTTACAATGGGCTAAGGAAAACCAATCGTGGACTGTGGATGACTGGATGAAAGTCATATTCAGTGATGAATCTCGAATCTGCATTGGGCAAGGTGATGATGCTGGAACTTTTGTTTGGTGCCGTTCCAATGAGATTCATAAAGATGACTGCCTGAAGAGAACATGTAAATTTCCACAGTCATCGATGATATGGGGCTGCATATCAGGTAAAGGCACTGGGGAGATGGCTGTCATTACATCATCAATAAATGCACAAGTTTACGTTGATATTTTGGACACTTTTCTTATCCCATCAACTGAAAGGATGTTTGGGGATGATGAAATCATTTTTCAAGATGATAATGCATCTTGCCATAGAGCAAAAACTGTGAAAACATTCCTTGCAAAAAGACATATAGGGTCAATGTCATGGCCTGCAAATAGTCCGGATCTTAATCCAATTGAAAATCTTTGGTGGAAGTTGAAGAAAATGGTCCATGACAAGGCTCCAACCTGCTAAGCTGATCTGGCAACAGCAATCAGAGAAAGTTGGAGCCAGACTGATGAAGAGTACTGTTTGTCACTCATTAAGTCCATGCCTCAGAGACTGCAAGCTGTTAGAAAAGCCAGAGGTGGTGCAACAAAATACTAGTGATGTGTTGGAGCATTCTTTTGTTTTTCATGATTCCATAATTTTTTCCTCAGAATTGAGTGATTACATATTTTTTTCCCTCTGCTTGATCTAAAAGAGTAACCGTTACTGACTGCCACAATTTTTTTTCTTGATTTCTTATAGTGTTTCTTAAAGCCAGAAAGTTGCCATTTGAAATGACTTTAGTTTTGTGTCATGTCTGTGATCTGCTTTTTTTCTACAAACTTAAACAACTGAATGAACATCCTCCGAGGCCGGTGATTCCATAATTTTTGCCAGGGGTTGTAAATCTTAGATTTGTGCCTCAAACATTCCAGTTTAAGCAGTTTAAGCACACACATGCATACATACAGTTTGTGAATGAGGCCCATTTTGAATATTATTCTTCATTTATTGTTGCTTTCTATCAAAATATGAACACTTTCCTTGTTCATTTTTGTAGTATTTTTGTTACATTGTATACTGTAAGACCACTGAATATTATTAATATCATAACTGTCCAGCTTGGTTTGAAGCATAAACATTTGCAATAGGCTGCTGTTACATTCTCAATGCGCATGCTCAGTAGTGTGTTAATCTCACATGACAAAGCATGAGCTCCCACCTCTGCTGTCGGCATGGGGGTTGTGAACTGCCAAGCACGTAGAGTATTGGCTTGCGCAGCTTATTCCACAGGGCGCTGTTGTACTATGATCCCCCACAATCCAAAAAAGTGCTAAAACAGGAAGAAATGGTTTAATCCATCTTGCCTCCTAATAGGCTGGTTTATAAAGTGCAGAATTGACAATCCGCCTCAAAATGAAAGTAAACTGCGTCCTCGGCCAAAAGTTCAGCTGCTTACAAAAATATTATTGACTGTATTGTTAAACCTTTCAAGTATATGTGTAACTTGTCATTAATGACTGGGAAATTTCCTTTCAGAATGAAATATGCTCAAGTGATACCGGTGTTTAAATCTGGTGACAAACATGTCTTTTCAAATTATAGGCCAATCTCACTTTTACCACAATTTTCAAAAATTTTGGGAAAGCTATTTGTAAAGAGGTTAAATGATTTCATAACTAAACATCACATACTTAGCAAACCAATATGGTTTCCAAAAAAAAAAAAAAAAAAAAAAAAAAAAAAACTGCACTACTTCACTGGCTGTAATTTTATTGAACAGACTACAAATGCAATTGAAAATGAGCAATATTCTGTCGGGGTTTTCTGATTTACAGAAAGCATTTAATACTATAGACCATACAGTGGTATTGGAAAAACAGAGGTATGGTATCAGGGGATTGGCACATGATTGGATAGTTAGCTATTTATACAATAGGTATCAGTGCGTATATATTGGTGGAACAAACTCTGAATTCATGAAAATTATTGTGGGGTGCCCCAGGGTTCAGTTCTGTGGCCATTGTTGTTTCTTTTATATATTAATGACATATGTCAGGGGTGGCCAAGTTCGGTCCTCGAGAGCCACACTCAATATACTCTTAGTTGTCTCCCTGCTCCAACACACCTGAATCCAATGAAAGACTTGTTAGCAGACTTTTAATGAGTCTTTCATTGGATTCAGGTGTGTTGGAGCAGGGAGACAACTAAGAGTGTCAGGAGTGTGGCTCTCGAGGACCGAACTTGGCCACCCCTGACATATGTTAATTTCCAGGTCCGTCAGTTGTATGTTGTTTGCTGATGATATGATGATGTTTTGTAGTGGGGATCATTTGGGACAGACCTTGGGCGTGATAACTGTCTTGACAATATTAAAGTACTTGGTACTTTAGTAGGCTTTAAAAGACATGAATAATAATACAAGAATAATAAAATTGCTTGCTATAGTCCCCCTCTGGCTGCCACCTTATCGTGGTGGGGGAGTTTGTGTACCCGGATGATCCTAGTAGCTATGTTGTCGGGGGCTTTGTGCTCCCTGTAGGGTCTCCCAAGGCAAACAGGTCCTAGGTGACAGGTCAGACTAAAGGCAGCTCAGAACCTCCATGACCAGTGAAAGATCAAGGACCGAGATGTCGCCTGGTATGGCGGAGTCGGGGTCCCACCCTGGAGCCAGGCCTGGGGTTGGGGCTCGCGCGCGAGCACCTGGTGATCGGGCCTTAGCCCATGGGGCCCGGCCGGGCTCAGCCCGAAGGAGTAACGTAGGCCCGCCCTCCTGTGGGTTCACCACCTGCAGAGGGGGCCATGGGGGTCGGGTGCAGAGAGGATTGGGTGGAGGTCGAGGGCGGGTGGCCTGGCGGCCCGGTCCATGCTCACAGCCCCTGGCTGTTGGGACGTGGAATGTCACCTCGCTGGGGGGCAAGGAGCCTGCATGGGCTCTGGTACCCAACTCCTGGAGAGGGGCTGGACGCTTCATTTTTCTGGCGTTGCCCACGGGGAGAGGCGGAGAGCTGGGGTTGCATTGCTTATTGCTCCCCAGCTCAGTCGCCATGTGTTGGAGTTCACTCCGGTGAACGAGAGGGTCGCATCCCTACGCCTTCAGGTCGGGGACAGGTCTCTCACCATTGTCTCGGCTTACGGGCCGAGCAGCAGTGCAGAGTACCCGACCTTCCTGAAGTCCCTGGGAGGGGTACTAGATAGCGCTCCGACTGGAGACTCCATTGTTCTCCTGGGGGATTTCAACACCCACGTGGGCGGCGATAGTGAGACCTGGAGGGGGGTGATCGGGAAGCACGGCCTCCCTGATCTGAACCCGAGTGGTGTTCAGTTGTTGGACTTCTGTGCTAGTCACAGTTTGTCCATCACGAACACCATGTTCGAGCACAAGGGTCTTCATAAGTGCACGTGGCACCAGGACACCCTGAGCCGGAGGTCGATGATCGACTTTGTAGTCGTATCATCTGACCTTCGGCCACGTGTCTCGGACACTCGAGTAAAGAGAGGGGCAGAGCTGTCGATCGATCACCACCTGGTGGTGAGCTGGATCGGCTGGGAGGGGAGGAAGCCAGTCAGACCTGGCAGGCCCAAACGTATCGTGAGGGTCTGCTGGGAACAACTGGCGGAACCCTCTGTCAGGGAGGTCTTCAACTCCCACCTACGGGAGAGCTTCTCCCAGATACCGGGGGAGGTTGGAGACACGGAGTCCGAGTGGACCATGTTCTCCACCTCCATTGCTGATGCGGCCGCTCGTAGCTGTGGTTGCAAGGTCTCTGGTGCCTGTCGCGGCGGCAATCCACGAACCCGGTGGTGGCCACTGGAAGTAAGGGATGCCGTCAAGCTGAAGAAGGAGTCCTACTTATCTTTGTTGGTAGGTGGGACCCCAGAGGCAGCTGACAGGTACCGGCAGGCCAAGCGTGCCGCAGCCCGTGCGGTCGCAGAGACAAAAACTCGGGTCTGGGAGGAGTTCGGGGAGGCTATGGAAGAGGACTATGGGTCGGCCTCGAAGAGATTCTGGCAAACCGTCCGACGCCTCAGGAGGTGGAAGCAGCTCTCCACCGTCACTGTTTACGGTGTGGGTGGGGAGCTGTTGACTCTGACTGGGGATGTTGTTGGACGGTGGAAGGAGTACTTCAAGGATCTCCTCAATCCCATCGTCACGTCTTCCGAAGAGGGGGCAGAGACTGGGGACCCAGAGGCGGACTCATCCATTACCCAGGCAGAAGTCACCGAGGTGGTTGCAAAGCTCCTTGGTGGCAAGGCTCCTGGGGTGGATGAAATCCTTCCTGAGTACTTTAAGTCTCTGGATGTTGTGGGACTGTCTTGGCTGACACGCCTCTGCAACACTGCGTGGCGATCGGGGACAGTGCCTCTGGATTGGCAGACCGAGGTGGTGGTCCCTCTGTTTAAGAAGGGGGACCGGAGGGTGTGTTCCAACTATAGGGGGATCACACTCCTCAGCCTCCCCGGTAAGGTCTATTCCAGAGTACTGGAGAGGAGAATTCGACCGATGGTCGAACCTCGGATTCAGGAGGAGCAGTGTGGTTTTCGTCCTGGTCGCAGCACACTGGACCAGCTCTACACGCTCCATCGGGTGCTCGAGGGTTCATGGGAGTTCGCCCAACCAGTCCACATGTGTTTTGTGGATCTGGAGAAGGCATTCGACCGTGTCCCTCGGGGCACCCTGTGGGGAGTGCTCCAGGAGTATGGGGTCCGGGGTCCTTTGCTAAGGGCTATCCGGTCCCTGTACGACCGCAGCAGGAGCTTGGTTCGCATTGCCGGTAGTAAGTCAAACCTGTTTCCAGTGCACGTTGGCCTCCGCCAGGGCAGCCCTTTGTCACCGGTTCTGTTCATTACCTTTATGGACAGAATTTCTACGCGCAGCCAGGGTGTAGAGGGGGTCTGGTTTGGGAACCACAGAATCTCATCTCTGCTGTTTGCGGACGATGTGGTTCTGTTGGCTTCGTCAAATCAGGACCTTCAGCGTGCACTGGGGCGGTTTGCAGCCGAGTGTGAGGCGTCTGGGATGAAAATCAGCACCTCCAAATCCGTGGCCATGGTTCTCGACCGGAAAAAGGTGCTTTGCCCTCTTCAGGTCGGTGGAGTGTCCTTGCCTCAAGTGGAGGAGTTTAAGTATCTCGGGGTCTTGTTCACGAGTGAGGGACGGATGGAGCGTGAGATCGATAGACGGATCGGTGCAGCATCTGCAGTGATGCGGTCGCTGTATCGGACCGTTGTGGTGAAGAGAGAGCTGAGTAGGGGGGCAAAGCTCTCGATTTACCGATCGATCTACGTTCCGATCCTCACCTATGGTCATGAGATTTGGCTCATGACCGAAAGAACGAGATCACGGATACAAGCGGCCGAGATGAGTTTCCTCCGCAGGGTGGCTGGGCGCTCCCTTAGAGATAGGGTGAGGAGCTCGGTCACTCGGGAGGAGCTCGGAGTCGAGCCGCTGCTCCTCCACATCGAAAGGAGTCAGTTGAGGTGGCTCGGGCATCTTTTCCGGATGCCCCCTGGACGCCTCGCTGGAGAGGTGTTCCGGGCACGTCCCATTGGGAGGAGGCCCCGGGGAAGACCCAGGACACGCTGGAAGGATTACATCTCTCGGCTGGCTTGGGAATGCCTTGGGGTTCCCCCGGAGGAGCTGGGGGAGGTGTGTGTGGATCGGGAGGTCTGGGCGGCTTTGCTTGAGCTGCTGCCCCCGCGACACGACTCCAGATAAAGCGGAAGAAAATGGATGGATGGGCTTGCTATAGTTTGAAGACTTAGGTTTATAGATTTTGTTGTTGCTTTTGGGATTGTGTGTCATGTGCCATTGTTTGTCTGGTTGTGTTTTGTAAATTTGAGTTCACTGATTCATTTTGCATGCTTTTTTGGTATCTGTCATCGTGTGTGTGTGTGTGTGTGTGTGTGTACATGTAGGTATTAATTCCAATTAAGTTGGGTCATTGTGTAAAATGTAAATAAAAGAATACAATGATTTGCAAATCCTCTTCAACCTATACTAAACTTTCAACCTATACTAAATTGAATACACCACAAATATTTAATATTTAACATATTTAATGTTCAAACTGATAAACTTTATTGTTTTTGTGCAAATATTTGCTGTATCGGCCCTGAAGCTCATTGGGCTGATGCTTTTTCTCGGATACCATAGCATGAAGCAGATGAGAGTCTATGACTCTCCCTAGATAGGATCTCAGTCCGCTGTAGGCTACATCACCACCTAAAGTCTGGTATTCATTGACAGCTGGGTGGAACCTGAAGCGCAGACCTGGTTGAACCCTAGTGTACATGTTAATAATCCAACTACTATCCCACAGAGCTATCTGATCTGATTATCTCTTATCCGATTGAAGAAAAAAAAAAAATCCTGCATCAACATGCACAGACATTCTATACAATCCCTGCAACTAATATACACCTTGCTGTTGCGTTTTCACTCCTCTTGTCATTTTACACAATGAGTTATACAGTTTTCTCAGTTGCTTCTCTCCTGTTATTTGTTACTGCATGTTCTGTGAATCTCGTTTTGTGACTTCTGCTGTGTCTTGACTGAATGATCACAGCAGATGGCCACCGCGCTGAGCTTGGTCTGTTCGAGGTTTGCCCCTGAACACATGAAAAGAGCTTTTCTTGACTGCCATCGTGGTTGCTCATAGGGTAGATAAGGTCTAGACATTACATGTGTAGAGCATTTTGAGATGAATCATGCTGTGATTTTGCGCAATATAAATAAAATGAACTGAAATCACATAGGGGTGAATGCTGGTGTGGGTCACACTGAGCCGTGATGACACACAACTGATCCTCTGTACTCGTCCATTTAGAGAAGCACCCCAAACCAACTGTATTCAATATACTAGGTTGTCTGACTTGCAGTTTGTCTTACCTGCCTGTCGGAGCCAAATAACAGCCAGGTTGTACTTTTCAGATATGACGAGAGAGGAGAGCAAAGGCAGAGCAGACAAGTACTCGCCCTCGTCCATGTAAGCTTCACCTACGTCCAGGTACAAGTCACCAATATCCTCTGCACTCTGCTCCATCAGCGATGTCACCAATACCTGAGTATGAGACATAAAACTGTGTGAAAAGCTACTTTCAATACCCCCACCCCTGGGGAAAAAAAATATAACGCAATGCTGAATAACCTCGGCCATATGAGCATTGTGTTATTTCTAATTTGCAGTTGTTAAGTTAATTATTACGATCCTATTGTCTTACGTACAATTTGTACAAGTTCAAATCAAATCACCATTTGTTCACGTGCAAATCAAGGAATATTTGTAGATCCCTTTCTGTGCATTTGCACATATTAATATTAATAAGACAAGGACTCATGCTGTACACAGAGAGATGGATGGATGGTCAGGTCTTCATAATACCCGATGGTCATATGTTGACCTTGGTTAAAAATAATAAGACTGTGGGAAAAAAATCCTACACTATCTGATTTATCTCGATAACACTTTATCAAAGTCATGAAATGTACGTTTACCTCTACAGGTGCGTACATATGGAGGTGGATGAGACAGACAATTAACTTAGCCCTGAGGTCCACTGGGACACTGTCTGGTATTTGCACCGCCTTGATTTTTCCTGGAGACACAGAAACACAGTGCAAACAGTCACTTTAATTTTCCTCTCATGGTTAATAATTTGAGGACAGTTTTGTACAACTTGAGGAAATTCTTCTGTTTGACACTATTATTCCTTCATCCACTGGAGTAAAGCGTATCCCTGGATAAATATAACAGAGTCTTGTTTGTTGTCTTTTTAACTACCATATTAAACGGTTCCGTTTTCCTGCTTGGTGAAGGACAAATATGATTTCAAAGAGAAGAATTTTCTGTACATCTGGAATCCATGAAGAGGCACACTGCACACTTACAGAAGAGCGACCTGTGCGTGAGTGGCTCACACACACACACACACACACACACACACACACACACACACACACACACACACACACACACACACACACACACACACACACACACACACACACACACACACACACACACACACACACACATTTACAGCTGTCAAAAATATGTTGACTGTCGGTTGTGTTGTACTACTGGACAGACTATACAGAATAACTAAAGACAGTGAACAAGCAGCAGTTTTTGTGGCTGTTCATTTTATAAGACAAACGTGTTAGGGTTTAAAAGAACCCTAAAGGTAATAAAATCTCAATTTATTGCACCTCAGAGTATTTTAAAACACAAAGGTGACATTATTACAGCATAGCCCCCGTTATGTTCCCATTAATGGCACCAGATTCCAGCAGGCATGAAGCATAAAATGCCTATTTTCTTCAGATTTTCATTTACTTTTCCCACGAGCAGTTCTGTTTACAAAACTGCAGATGTGGAATGAAAACAGATCAGTTTTAATGTGGCGACAACAGATTTTCGATCCACACTTACAGCAAACAGAAACCCACCCGGTTCCTCTGTCGCCATGTCCTCCTGCACCTTCAACACTGCAGCCTCCTCATTTTTCTCATCTTCCTGTTCAGTCTTCACCTCCTGTGCAGTGGAGTCTGAAGTGGGTTCAGCTCTGACCAAAACTATACCTGAAAACTGGACCAAGACCTACAAAAACACACACAGGGAGATGATCTTTCATCCCTGCTGTCACTGAGAGCCAAAGTGTCAAAAAAAACTATACGTATCTTGCATTTCTGACACTTTTTTTTCCCACGGTGTTCACAAAGTAACCAAAAAAAAAAAACAAAAAAAAAACAAAACTGAAAATTAAAAGATATCTATCTCATCAAAATCATTCATTAAAAAAAAACAAAAACAACAACAACAACAATAACAACAACATCATCATACAACAAAGCTCTCTTCACCTTCTGGCCTGCTTTCTTCAAGTTGAAGGCCAAATTTTAGGCAGTCTGTGTGCCTGGCACAGAAACACTTATCCTTCATCCTGAACTTTTTAAAGTAGCATAATTAGTGCAGCGTCTTAAAGCCTATAACTTGCACTTTTTTTCTTCTTTGCATTGTTTGGGTAGTCGTGCGACGCATATTTTGAAATATACTGCATAATTATCTGTGGCCACAAGTGACAACTGAATGCTGCTCCTGTTCACAGATGGGACTGAGCAGGAGAAACTGGGTCTTACACACTGAGCCTCGACTCGGCACTCGACTTGTCTCCACTTTGTGGGACAGCTGCAGCGGAGGAAGACGGCTAACTGAAGGCAAGTCTAACTGTACCATCAGTCATTTTTAAAAGTTTATTTACATTTAGTGAAGTAAATGTTTTCAATACTGGTTGTTTGACTGTCAGCTAGATTATGCAAAAACTACCATGCTACCTGGGTGAAAGCATGGTGAACACCCCAAAATTAGGCCCCTGAGGGCTCAAAAATGAAAACTACAGTAGATGCAAGTGTAACATATCAAATCAAAGTTGTTGATTTGTGGATATCAGACATGTATGTAGAAATGTAAATCAAAAGTCTGAATCAATGTGTTGAAATGTCAATATTCTAAACAGACTTTTATTTAAAATAATTCTGTGAAAGCCATTTTTGTTGACACATAAAACAATAGGCTGACTGTTATCACACCTACTTTTCTAACTTAACATTATGTCTAACATATATATAAAATTTATCATAAAATGTGTCGGGTATCATATTTTTGGAACTGATGCTTGAATGTTATGTCCCAGTCACACGGCACTTAATGAAGGGCAACGAAACAAGAAATCTGGACTTTCATTGGCATCATTTAACCTTTGCTCAGCTTCGTTCCTGCAGCGGTCACTTCATCTGGATTTTTAAACTATTGAAAAATTTTAACGAAGGGCAACGAAAACTTCAATTCATCCGTATTTCATTTTGCTGTCATTCTTGATGTTTTTTTTTTTATTGTTTGCTTAGTTTTTGTAACATTAATGTTTAGTTTGACTTCGTTTGACCATCTGAATGTTTTCACACAGTACAGAAGCCGTTTTGGAGTGCTGCTGCTGCGTTCATGTACCGTCGGAAATTACAGGGCAAACTCAGCCTGTTTGCTTGTTTTTTTTATCTGGGTGGAGGGGTCAGTTTCAATGGGCTCAGGCACCTTATATAGGCTAAAATTAATCTTTTGTGTGGATACAATGAATTATTTTGCCACAAGCAACTGCTGAATTTGAAACAACAAAAAAAGTTGTGTGATTTCCGATGGTATTTGAATGCAGCGGCAGCTCCTGCATGCACTTATTTTTTATTAAATATAACAATATGAGTGTAGGAATGAAAATCCAGCCCTTATGTACATGTGGCAACAGGTAGATGATTCAAAAGATTATATAAAGAGCTGTTCTGGAAGGCAGAATTCACATTGTGGATCAGTGACCAGCTGTGGAAATAACCGCACATGGGGAGTCGATGCGCGTTCACACGGAATGATCAGTTTACTGGTCTGATATATTCAATCATCTTTACACTTTATACAGTGGTCCTTCGCTATAATGCAGTTCACCTTTCACGGCCTTTAGTGCAATTTTACATGCTTCTTTTTTTTTTTTTTAACAGCGCATTGTGTTCTGCGTCCTTATCAGAAGGGCTGGTCGTGGCACTGGTCGGCATCACCGTGATTGCTCTCGCTGCCTCCGATGCACTTACTGAGTCTGCAAGCTTGGTAAGCTTGCCGCAGCGGGCCACTCACACCGCCCCTTTCTGCTGTGCGGAGCTGCAGACAACTCTGGCAACAGGTCCACAGACTAAGCTCACTGTTTTGATGCGGAGCGCTCCGGCTGCAAGGATAGACTTCTTGCGGAAAAATCCACAGCGCCCGCTGCATGGTCTCGGTAACCGCAGACGCAGAGATCCGTGTCCATGACTTGGATTCTTTGTGGGTTCCGCATCCGTACCCCTGGAGGCAGTGAGCGAAGGGAAAGCACGCGCATTGTGTTCTGCGTGTGTCTGTTTATAATCTTCTTGCCCAGAAGAAAAAAAGAGAGTGTTTACACAAGAGAGAAAAGTGAGAAAATGTTAATGCCTGTTTGAGAAAAGTGCATAAAGTGTGTAGTGAGGGGTTTTACAGCCTTAAAACATCTATAATAATTGTAAAAAAATAATGCTGACAACTTTGCGATTTTACCTATTGCGGGTTATTTTTAGAATGTAACTCCCACAATAAACGAGGGACCACTGTATTTATTCCCCCTTTTGACAGTTTTCTGTTATAAATCAATATATATAGCTTAGTAACGTAATACAGTGATACAGCAGTCACCACGGCACACCAGCGTTTTTTTTTTTTTTTTTTATTGGAGCAAGACGCAGCGCGCAGTGTGTCGTCAGACAGTGAGGATTCTGATGATGAAGGAGATGATCCCTCTTTTGTTCTGGACAAGGAACCAGAGCAGGTGGGTCCACCGACGTGCGCACAGATCTCCACAGGTTCTGTTTGCAGCTTCTCCAGGACTCAGGCATTATGAGCTCTGTCCCAGCGCCGAGTCCTGGAATTCAGAGATGCAGATACACGCGTTTTGTTTAAAGCGTTGAGATCAATGTTAGCTTCGGTTTCATTTAGTTCCTCTTTCGTCCCTTTTATGCTCTTGCTTCACAGGTTGTTCGGTGATAAAGCTCTTTCGTCCACCTTTACTCAACGAATTGTGACTTTTTAACTTTTTTCCCTTCATTCAGAAATCGTTGTGTGCCGTGTGACTGGGCCATTAGTCTGGAGTCACATTTAGTCACACTTCATTTTGACAATGGACGACATATGTTTAGACCTACACTCCTGTGTATTTGTACAAAATAGGAGTAGTTTTCAAAGACTAACATAAGGAGGAAGAATTTATATATATATATATATATATATATATATATATATAGACACACACACAAACACACACACACGAGGTCTGTGAGAAAAGTATCCGACCTTTTTATTTTTTCAAAAACCATATGGATTTGAATCACGTGTGATTGCATCAGCCAAGCTTGAACCTTCGTGCGCATGCGTGAGTTTTTTCACGCCTGTCGGTTGCATCATTCGCCTGTGAGCAGGCTTTGTGTGAGCACTGGTCCACCCCTCTCGTTTTTTTTATTGTGAATAAATGTCTGAACGATTTGGAGCTTTGCTGCATCAATTTTTTTCCAGAAACTGTGAGAGACCTCCAGGTGGACACCATTCGGAAAATTAATATGGCTTTCAGGGACGATTTAGTGGGGATTACACAGATTAAGGAGTGTTACTGCCGCTTCAAGGATGGCCCACAGCGTCTGAGAGCGCGCCGCGCTCTGAGCGCCGATCGACAAGCTCACACCCCGCTGAAACAACCAGATCATTTCCAACGTGAAGGCTTTGTTGATCCGGGACGTCGTCTGACTTTCACAAAAAGGCAGAAGGCGTGGACATTAGCACTTTTTCGGCACATTCCACTGTTACAGGAGTTTTTTTCATGGAAAGAAAAGAGGAAGGACGCGCCACGGAGCCGTTCATTACGCGGCACAAAACCACCTCCGTGTTGGTCTCTCAGGACGGCTTTCAGGTGGATTTCAGATGGCTGTCGGTTGCTTTTCAGTCGTGTGATTATCCGAGAAATTGAGCATGAGCTGGACATGCCCCAACATGTCCTGTGAGGCTTCATCACGGCGTTGCTTTGTGCCATGCGGCTCCACAGCGACGCACGGAACTCCTCTGCACGTCTGTCTCAATGTGCCGATAAAGTGCTGATGTCCACGTCTTTTCACAATTCCTGTGCTAGTCAAACGACAAACCAGATCAAGACAGCATCCAGTTTAGAAATGAACGGCCCATTCCACTGTTACAGGAGTTTTTGTCACGGAAAGAGGAGCGGAGTTCCATGCGTCGCGGTGGAGCTCCATGGCGCAAAGCAACGCCGTGATGAAGCCTCAAAGGACATGTTGGGGCATGTCCAGCTCATGCTCAATTTCTCGGATAATCACGCGACTGAAAAGCAACTGACAGCCGCCTAAAATACACCTGAAAGCCGTCCTGAGAGACCAACACGGAGGTGGTTTTGTGCCGCGTAATGAACGGCTCTGTGGCGCATCCCTCCACTTTTCTTTCCATGAAAAAAACTCCTGTAACAGTGGAATGTACCGAAAAAGTGCTGATGTCCACGCCTTCTGCCTTTTTGTGAAAGTCAGACGACGTCCCGGATCAACAAAGCCTTCACGTTGGAAATGATCTGGTTGTTTCAGCGGGG